>NW_020897797.1:2092804-2299567 GCF_003984885.1 Neopelma chrysocephalum
GCACGGGGCGGGCAGCGAGCGGCGCGCCGGCTGCGCGCACCCCGCACACGGCGCGCTGCCACCGAGGGAGGGAGCGAGCACCATGTGCCGGCCCGCGCTCGCCCGGCTGCTGCTCCTCCAGCTGCTGCTCGTCAAGCTGCACCTCGCCAAAGGTGGGTCCGGCGCGGCCCGGCCGCTCTCCCTCAGCGCCACCGGGGAGGGGAGCGAGCGTCCTGCCGGCGCGGGCGCCGCGGGTGTGCGGCCGCGGGCACCCTCTCGACGCGGTGCCCCGCGCGGGGTTTGGGACCTGCGGGGTTCCGGCGCGCTCGGGGGTTGCGACCTGCGAGGGCCGGGCGCGCTTGTCAGCGGGCGAATGTGCAGCTCGACCGCTGGTGACAGGAGCTGCCACCTTTAATCCCTTTCAGAGGGGATTTGTGCCTCATCAGAGCAGCGCGGCAGCGAGTCTGCAAAGCAGATTTGCTCCGTTCCCCCCCCGCCCTCAACTTGAGTTGGGTCAGGTCCCTTTTCCCGGGACGGCGCCGGTGGCTGTTTTAACCCCACGTCCCCAGGTATCGGTGCGATTTGTCCCGGTAAGGGATGCGCAGGAGGTCCCAGCATCGCTGCGCTTTATAATTTTTCTTTGTCTGTTGTATTTCGCGTTTAACCATCTTCTGTTCCCAGGCTGCTTTTCCCTCCGCCTTTAAAACAATGCGGGGAAGCACGGGAATGGCCCCTTTTATCCCCGCACAAAGCAGCTTCGGGATCGCCGCTGTGCTCCCGCGGAGGCGCGTCTTCCCCAGCCCCTGCATGAGCCGCTGAGCCCCCCGAGCACAGCCCCGGCCCCCGCCCTGGGCCGGCGGCGGCTCCCCGCTCCCTGCCCGGGCTGAGCGCGGCCGGGGCTGGCGGGTCCGGGATGCTCCCGGGATACCCCCGGGATGTCCCCGCCGCCCGGCCGTGGGAGCGCGCCCCGCTGACCCAGGCGCGGCCCCGTGTTTCGCAGGCGCCGTCAAGGAGTGCGAGGAGAACCAGTTCCAGTGCCGGAACGAGCGGTGCATCCCCGCCGTCTGGAAATGCGACGAGGACGACGACTGCTCGGATAACAGCGACGAGGCGGATTGCCGTGAGTGTCCGTGCCCTACGCGGCGTGGCGGGGGGCCGGGAAGGGCGCGATTCCCAGCGCTTCCCGGCTGCGCTGCGCCTCTTTTTATGAATGAATGAATGAAGTCGCGCCGTGCCCGGCTCCGGCGCCGATTGGCTGCCGGGAGCAGCAGATCCGTGACGCGCCGCGGGGCCCGGCCCGGCCGGGACACCCCGAGCGGGAGCGGCAGCGGCTGCGATCACCTGGCAGCTCCCTGCCCTCGCCCTGCCGGACCCCTCGCCTTCAGCAACGTCCCTGCTCAGAGCGTCTGAAGAGAAGTTTGTGTCCTCGGGGAGCTGGGAGAGATGTTTAACCCCCTGGGAGACCGTGCTCAGGGCCAGGGCCGGGTGTTCATGTGAAACGCGACTTACTCATAAGCATCCTACAAGATGTGGGGTTGGTGTGAGTTCGTGTTTAAATATGTTTGCAGTCGTGGTGAGAAGGGAGATGAACAAGTAGCACTGTTTGGCTTGGCAGTGTCAGCCACGTAACACTGATTCCCTGGTAGCGTAAGGGAAGAGAGAGCAAGATCTATACTTTCAAACTTGAGAAGGTGGCACTCTTGCCTTCTCCCGTGGTGTGGCTCAGGTGTGTGTGAGTGGAAGCCTGTTGGGTAGTTAGTAGGGTTGTGCTGTTATTACCTGACTTAGCTTGTTTACAGCTTCTGACAGCCTAGGATAATTTGGCTCAACCATGGACTGTAAGAAGCATCTGTAAAAGAAATTATGGAGCCTAAGTCTTCAAGAGAAGTATCTTTAATTTGGAGGTTTAAGTTTTAAGCAAATATTGTAGCAAGTACCACATCTCATGAATTATCTCTGTAGGATAATAGATGCTGAATGTGCATCAGGTTAAACAAACTCTTTCAAGTTCATAGACCCAGTAAATGTATGAAGAAAAGAAGAACTGCTGGTTATGTGTTCTTCTGTATGCGACTGTACTGCTGACAGCTTCACCTGTAAATCTGTGTCAGGGATATTCAGAGGTGAATTCTAAGTAGATTAAGGAGAGCAGGGATTCTCAAACTCTTGTTCACAGAGAACATCTTGTTACAGTGTAAAATATAACATTTATTTCTAGTGCTTTTGTATTCAGAGAACTTGATAGGCTTTATATATGCTTAAGTTTATGACCTGGGGAATTAGCAGCATTAGTTAATTGAGATATAGAAAGGTTTTTGCAGGAATTATAATGGCACTATTTCAAGGCAACTTAGGTTTGGAATGTTTCAAGTTAAAAAAGATCCAGGGAAGTCAAGGCTGACTGAGAACCAGCTTGGACTCGTGTAGTTATAACTGGGCATGCCTTCTCGAAAGTGTTTGTGTTTCCACAGGGAGATGCTAATCTGTGGAAGCACTGGGAATCTCTGAGCAGGTAGATAGTGGTGTTCTTGAAATCTTCAATTTAAAACCTCTGCGTGCTGTTGTACAAAGGTTTGGTGAGCTGCAGGTGACCTGAGGGCTGTGCTTTGGGAACTGCTTCTCAGCAGTTGGGATCGAGACTGGAGGAGCTTCTTGAACAGATTCTGCACCTCACACTCCACATTGAAGAGTAGGTTTGTGGCCTTAGCTCCTTGCCCTGCATGAGTGAGTGGGTCAGTACCTGGGCTGCTTTGTCTTCTCCTTTTCCTTCTGATCAGCCCTCTAACTATTGTGTCAGAAGAGAGAGTGTGGAACAATGTCCTGTTGAACATCAGCTCTGTGTGAATTGTGCTGTGTTACAATGGTTAGATGGATAATTGCATCTGATTTAGTTTTATTTCAGAGGGGTTTTACAGTTGGGTTTGGGGCTGGAAAAAATATGATGGCTAGATTGTGGTAGAATGGTGACTTTGGAGATGTTAGGAAAAAATTTTTGGATGTGGAGATATCAGGAAGAGATCTTCACTTTAATCTGAATTTGGCATTTATTATTGATTGGGGATCATGCTACAAAATTTACTAATGAATTGTTAGTTTAGTTCATATATATTTGTAGATTGCAGTTGCTTCTTCAAGAATTCTGAAAGACAAAAATTGCATTTCTCACACACGCTTTTCTCACTTATATTGTTCTGAACACTGTTTTATTTTGAAAATGCATACTGCTTTTCAGCATATGGAATGTTTAGAGTTCTGTTCACTGGGTGGAAGAGTATGTTCCATGTGTTTTTGCTTCTAGATATCGCCTCTGTTATCACTGCTGTAATAAACAGATATTTATTTCAAAACTTTTATGAACATATGCGATGGAAGAAACTGTTCTGGAAAACTTGGCATGCTGGAGTGGTAATGGAGGGGAAAACGAACATGCAGGTAGCGCTGATAATGAGTGCTGATAAGGACCCTGATAATTTCTGTAATTACTTGCTGATTCTTTTCCACAGAATTGAAAACGTATTTGTAATAGCTCATTGCTGCTTGTCTATATCCTCCCTTATTGAAGAGACACGATGGTCTATCTGTGTGAACAATTGGTTTATGAAACCAATTCCTTGTGGTAGGCGTGTATATACACTGGAAAATTTTGTAACCAACAGTATCTTAAATAGTTCTCTGGAAGGAGATTTTTTGGCAGGACTCTGTGTGCTTCCTACGAGAAACCGTCTTTGCACAAGACTGAATTTTTGTTTGCTTGCTTTTATTTGTGTCCCCTGTTGTGTTGTGTGTCCCATGTCTGCCCCTGGTTTTTTCCCCATCCCTGAGATTTGCTGGTATAATGTTGGCTTTTTTAAAGGAGTTTTGGACTCCAAGGAGAACATCCTGGTAATCAAACCGTATCTTCTCCTCGGAATTTGCTTTCCATTCAGTAATCCTTTTCTGTTGTGGCTGTAGTTCCAGTTATCTACCATAGGACTAATGTGTGAGTTAATATGGCAAACATTGGAACTGAAGCATGCAAATTAATGATTTCCTCTCTTAGACATATCAGATTGGTCAGTACTGGTTTGTAAGGTGAGTTAAGTTTATCCAGGGCAGGGTTGGCTTTCTGGGCTGCCAGTGCACATGGTTGACTCATGTCCAGCCTCTCATCCACCAGCACCCTGAGTCCCTCTCAGCAGGGCCGCTCTCGATCCCTCCATCCCCAGCCTGGATTGATCCTGGCGGTGGTCCCCACTCAGGTGAAGGAAACAGAGTAAATTGTTTAAATATGAAGATGCCTTTTTGCTGTCATGTTTTCAGAAAGTTACAGCACTTGGAGGGAAAGAAAATAAGTGAGATATTCCTTAATATGTTCCTGTGCATGTGATGAAAGGAAACTAAGGTCCCAAGAGGAAAATAGTGAAAGTTACGTTGTTTGGATTGCTGGGGAAATCAAGTCTTACACTCTGGAATCAGAAAGCTTGGGTAGCTATTACAGAGTGTAAACCTGTTTTAAGACTGTTTACTCTGCTCTTTGCAAAATGATTTGTTTGAGCTCAATCCAGCATAGGCCTGGGAAGACAAAAACCCGGTCACAACTTAGAGCTTGCACTGCCACAATGTGCACGGTGTGTGATGCACACAATGAGGACAGGGCTCTAGGGCAGTTCTGAACATGATTCTTTTAGATGCATTTTACTCCTTCCCTGTGATGCATTTTTCCTCTCAGGGAACTCTGGAAAGGCAAGACTGAATTTTATAACCTATTTCAGAGAACATTTGCAGATATACAGTCATTGAGACTTTTCTGTAATGGTATAGCAGCAACTTTATAAAACATCAAAAGTATTTTTATAGTGGGAAAAATGTCCATTTTCTGAGGCAAAAGTTAACTCCTTGCTGAGATACTTGGAATGCGGGATACTGACTCTTGTTCTGTGTCTCCCTCAGGAGAGGTGGCGGCTGCAGAGCCTCGTGGTCCCCAAGCTGAGTGTCCAGGGTGCTGTGTGACACATCACCCAGAATGGAAAATCCTAGAGAGCTGCTTCCATGAGGGAGTGGCTCTGGGAGACTTTTTCCCCCGTTTTGCAAATTTCTTCTTGCTTGCCACTGCAGCCAGCAGAAAACAAGGAAGAACTTGCAAACTGCAGCCAGGTACAAAATATTTGACGCAAAATAGGAGCTCTTTGATAGTTGTGATTTTATTTTTCTGATGCAAGTAGGGTTCACATTATCTTAACCCAGACCAGAGTGTGGGTGAAAGAGATTGGAAGATCTCTGCTTACATGTTTCACTGGTGATTAAACCTTAAACGTGGCAAAGACTATAGTTGCAAAACAATCAGTAGCTTTTCCAGTTTCCTAAAATGGAACACAAGCTTCCAGCCCACTTCAGCTTTGTAATACTTGCCTGCAGGGGGACACAGCCAAATGCAGAATTACTATTTCTCCTTTAAAATTCCATTTTCCATTTTTGTATTGGGATCCTCTCTGTGGTGCTGCTTTCTGGTGAGTACTGTTCATAGGAATATTTTGTACTGGACAGGACTGAGGCTGCCTCAGGTGTGAGATGCAGTCTGAAGGGAGTTACTGTTTCCAAAACTGTTTCTGTGTGTACAGAATTCAGGGTAAACATGAGGCATGGGCAAACTTCCCCCTACCTCAGCCCTTCTCTGCCTTGTGGCCACAGTAGGTGACTGTGTAGCTGAGGCACTCTTCCCTTGCCATCTGAAGGAGGGTTTCCTTTTCTCCTGCTGGATTTGTGCAGAGAGTCTGTGGAGAGTTTGACTCTGCTGCTTATGTGAAAGCCCAGGAGGCAGCCTCAGTCTCTTTGCTTTTCAGTGCACATTTCATTAGAGCTGGAATTTGGGAATAAAAATACATCAAAAGCCTAATTGAGAACTAAATTCTGGATCCTGTGAAGAGTTAAATGTGGCCTGGGTGGCTTTGAAATGCAGCAGTGTAATGCTGTGCCTGATTGCAGATTTTGGGATGTGACACAGTGAGACAGCAGGCAGTCACAACTGCAACAGTTTTCTATAACTTTTTGTCTTCTGTTATCTGTTGCTCCAGTTTTTCTTCATGAACAGTATCCTGCATGCTGAGTGATAGGTGCTTGCCACTCTGGAGATGCCTTGCACGTCACCACGTGGAGAATTCTTGATTTCCTTGACATATGCATGGTCGTATGCTCTTGATTTTGTCTGTGATAGTGTAACTGCGTTCTGTGGCCAGCTTGCATGTTTATCCCAAAACTGAAGGCACTGGGAAGAGTGGTACTGAGAGGCAGGGCTTGTTTGCTTGCCTGTGTGCCTGTTGCCTGCCTGTCGTGGTCTCTACTGTGTCCATGTCCAGCCTAGGCTCAAAACCAGTTTACTGATCTCTTGTGTTCCACAGTGAATGGTTTTAGTCAGTTATCTTCCTTTTTTCATTATATTCCCATTATCTGCTCTGAGAAAACTAACTTGCATGTTTTTGGGGTCTGGATTATCTTCCCTGTAATTGCAACCTGCTGCAATCTTTATGTGGAAAATCAATCTTTAAGTACATGTGGGAAACATGCCCTTTTCCATTTTGCCATTTCCTGGTGCATTTTCTTGAGGAGGTTAATTTATGCAGTTTTATTTATTAAGCAGTCTATATGCAGATTGCTTTCCAGGAAGTGGTGATTTTCTATCACTCCTGTTCATGGTTTGGGAAAGAAAGAGAGAAGAAACTGGAACAGGATCACTGAAAAGATAGAAGAGAGGGCTGGGGTATGTGGGAGAGTCACTGGGGGTGTTATGGCCACAGAGGGAAGAGAACTTGGTTTTATGGAGTGCTGCTCTGCTACAGAAGTCAAGCACATGAGTTGCTCTAGGTACAGCTACAGGAACAAGCTGTGATGTGAAAAGCTTTCCTGAGGTCAAGGAGAATGGAAAGATTGAAGGAAAGAAGGAAATTTTGAAAGTGGAGTCAAAACTGACAGTGACTTGGTTTGTTTACCAGAGTGCTCAGAGCTGTTATTTCAGAGGGTACAAATATATTCTACATTTTGAGCCAAGGTAAGCAAACTTCATCCAGAACATATTAATGTATAAAGATAAAACAAAGGAGCTGTGGCTGCCCCATCCCTGGAAGTGTTCAAGGCCGGGTTGGATGGGACATTGAGCAGCCTGATCTAGTGCAAGGTGTTCCTGCCCATGGCAGGGAGTTGGAACGAGGTGAGCTTTAAGGTCCCTTCCAACCCAAAGCATTCTCTGATTCTAGACCAGTTCTCTTTTGTCTGCAGTGTTACAGAGCCAGGATTAGCACACGTTTGAGATGTGATTTCTTACTGATTGATGTTAGAATGGAAGATACTTAATATTAATCAGAAAATATTTAGAAATTAAGTCAAATTAACAAATTATGAGACCGGAGAAACCAAGTGTTGTGTGTTGGTGAACGCATTTCTCTGACACCTAGACTAGGAGATTGCCAGTGCTAGAAATGAGTTTTCTTGACTCCATTAAACACTCTGTAATGCCTGAAAATGTCTGACAATTATTGATTCCCTCAGCTGTTTCTGATAGAGCAGACACCCAGCTTTTGTTTCTGCTGGCTTTTTCAATGTCACCAGCTTTTTTAATTCACCGGCAAATCTACCGTGTCCTTGGTGTGCCTCAGAGACTGGGATGTTGTGTTAGGGATGCCTTTGTGTTAGACTTGATTTGGTGTGAAGTTCTCCTGGTCCTTCTGCTGATGACCTTTTCCTCTCTACAACTTTCCCATTTACCTGCAGCTTTTCCCTGGTAATTTCAAAGGTGTTCCCAAAGTGTGTTGCTGCTCAGCTCCGCTTTTCTGTGTCATTACATGCCTTAGAAAATGCTGTAAGAGGTCAATTTTTCTTCCTTTGCTTTGCCCAGGAAAACAAATCAGTAAGCTGAGTTTGAGTGATGGGGATGAAGATTTGTGTTGCTGCTTGTTTTCTTATGCAGTAGCATGTTGTTGGTAGAAAATGAGTGTGCCTGCTCTGGGGTGCTCTGCTCCCAGTGCAGACAGCTGGTGCCAGCCAAAGGGAAATCCTCGCTATTTAGTGGTGCATATGCAGGAAGTGTTGAAAAAGCTGAGTGTAGTTTTTCTAACTCTCTATTTCCTTAATATTTAGATAGCCACAAGGGAGGGGAAAAGGGTAAAAGGCCCTGTGATAAAATTAGTGCAGATTTTCTGCTCTGTGAAAAATTCTGTCTGAAATACAAGCGATAAAAAACTGATTAGACTTTAGAAGTTATAACGATGCTGTAAGCTAGTTGAAAAATAAAACTAAACCCGTCCAGACTGAAATATTTTCAAAAGGCAGATTTAACTCAAGAGAAGCCAGAAGATTTTTAAAGCAAGGATGTGAGCTCCGTCCCTGATGGTCTCTCAGGGTGAGAGATAGTGTTTCTTGCCATAATAATGATGCCGTGGTAGACTGTGCTTCTGTTCCTGGCAAGGACCATGACTTTCCTTCCCAAGCTGAGGCAGATCTGGCAGCCCTATGCCTTTCTCCTCATGAGGAGGTGAATAAATGGTGTTACAGCTCTTCTGTACCTGAGTGACTCATGGTTGTACAAGTAGCAGCAGAGCCAAGAACAAACATGAGGTCTCCCACCTGCCAGTCCAGTGCTCTGTACACACAGTTGTACTAGTTATTGCAGAGGTACCTGTTGGACAAGTGGAAGTGTTTCAGTTTTTCCTCCAGGTTTCCTGGTTTTTTTCAGTCTAAGCTAAGCCTGGCAGTCAGTCTAACCTCACATTTAATGCCAAGAGCAAGTGTTAGAAACTAGGAGAGAACAGGATTTATAGCTGGCTTAGAGCAGTAGTAGCCTTTGGGCTGCAGCCATGTAAAGTGAGCCTTATTGCCAATTTTTTTCCTTAGATGTTCTCTTCCCGATACATCACTATTATTAAATGCATTATTAATATTTATTAAATGCTTGAGAGCATGTGTGGCACTGTACCAGGACGAGAGCAGTGAGGGACTCAGTTTCCATGGCAGCAGGAGCACAGTCCTGTACTTGCAGAACCAGAAGGGCTCTTTTTGGCAACTGCTCTCTACGCTGTGATTACTTTTTCTTTTTAAAGATAGATCTATAATTTAAAATCTAATTCATTAGCGCTGCAGAATCTTGTCCATCCTGAGTGAGAATTTTGCCTGCTGTAAGTTTCTTTATCTTTCTTTGAGTTCTAGTAGCTTGGTTTCTCTAGCTTCTGTGGTTATGATTTTGTTTACTTGCAAAACACTGAAAGAGGTAAAAGAGTGTATTTAAAACCCATTGTAATAGATAGAAATTTTGTCTTGATTTTGTTTAAGTTTGAAATGTTATGTTGTTGTACACTTCTCTCCCTTTCCAGGTAGCCTATAGCATAGATTCATCAATTAAAATAATTGTCGAAGAAACTACTGTGTGCATACAACTGACAGTAAACTCTTAACTGCACTATTTCCCTCATTTAGATCACTGCTCTGATCCCAGGTTTTAACTTCATATTTTATTTTGACTGGCCTTGTTTCATACTTTTTTCATGCTTCCTTCCTAGAGATGTAATGTGTAACATGATGTACATTGAGGTGACATTTTGCTTCATTTCAAAGGGTGAATGAAATTTTCTTTTGATCCCGAGTCTTTGTCCTGCCGTGTGTTACCCAGTAGAGCTTTTCTGTCCATCGTTGCTTTTCATGTATAAAGTTAATGTGATTCATTTCTTTGATGACTTTTCAGGCTTTTTCTGTTCTTGTTGATCTAGATGAATGAGGTTGTAGGCATCTTTCCAGATGTGTTGCAGGTCTCCTACAATACCATCTGCTTGGTTTGCTGTTCTAGCAGTGATAGTGTATCAGTAAACCTTGCTGGATTTGCTGGACTTATTCCATCCAGATATGATGCTACTCCATGTGATCCAGGGAGAAGTCAAGAGCATAAAAATCAGTGATACCAGGAGTAGTGAATATACTTGCACTGAGAATAAGAATTTCAGAGTAAACTTACAACTGTGCCTGCAGACCTCTCCTACTGAATCCTGATTGAGTCTGTACAGCTACTCATAAGCAGAGAAAATGGCCCAGTTCCTTTGATAACAAATGTCAGTGCTGACTGATGTAGGCCAAGAAATACACCTCCTGCCTCTGGAACTGAATGCTTCTATTCTTGTTCCTGCAGTTGTGTTATGCTGATTACACATTTGTCATCCCGTGCCTGCTTAGCAGTTTAGCTTTCTATGAATCTTCACTATACAAGTGGACTGAATGTTATCTCAGGGATGTGAAAACTGATGCTGAGGGAAGTTATCCTTTGCCCACGGCTGTACAGTGATTCAGCAACTCATCATGACCACCAGTGACTTATGAAGAATGTCCCCAGTTTCTTGTTTTCTGGTCCATTATCACATTGTTTTACACAGATAATCGTGTTCCTTGGGTTAAGTGACTGCTCAAGGGTTTTAGCCTTTGCCTTTGTCATATACAGTTGTAAAGTATTCAGGAAAATCCCAGTGTTGACACAACTCACTGTTTCAAAATTTCAGTGTTGGGTCAAGTGCAAGAAATACTTCAAATAGATCACTTCTTGTGTTTAGTGTCATAGACACACGAAATACAGGTGTTTGAGGAGGAGTGTAATGGTTTGCTTTGCATTTCAAAATGGACTTCTTTCTTTTTGTGCATTCCAACATATCCTGAAGAATAATAGAGACAGACATCACTGCAGCCACCTCTTCAGCTGGCCAAAAGTTCCTGTTTTGAGACTCACCTGGCAGAGTTTTTCATTGCTAAAGAGGCTCTTTCCATTCTGTGTGTTGGCCTCTCCAGAGCCTCCTTTACCTCCCTTCCCACACCTTGCTGTTATCTGAGCACTGTTGAAGTAACGTATCACCAGTGCACCCGTTCTCCATAAATTATTTGTGACTTATCCTTTTCGGGAAAGAACTAAGGTAACTGAGGAAGTTTAATTTGCTATTATGTGTTTTATTGCTGCTAGTCTTTTCCTTCTTCCTTTCCTGTTAAACAATGAAGATACAGTTTAGATTGCACAACTCTGAAGGTTGTGTAAGTTGGGCTCATTATACAGTTTAGAAGGGGTAACTAAATGGGCACTATTCTTTAGCAGATGATAAATAGGGAGTTTCAAAGGGAAGCTCTGGAGCGGTCTCTGCCAGGGTCACACTGGTGTGTTGAAATTTCGCGCTTTACTTCAAGGAATTGCTCTTTGCTGGGTGATTTCTGTTCTCCCTTTTCATGAGTTCTTTTAACACAGAAAGTTGTCCTATTTTTTGTAAAATAATGTGTTATGTATGTTTGCCCAAGGAGCCAGTGCATGTTGATCCCTGAAGTTAAATAAGGATTAAGGAGCTGTGTTGACAGGTGCTGAAAAGAATTGTATCTGTCCAGTTCTTGACTGGAGGGTTTCTGCTTGTGGCAGGGTGCTTCAAAGAGTGTGAGTGCAGAGCAGGGGAGACATCCTGGGGCCTGCAGCATAAATTCAGGCACCCTTTTCTAGAGGGAAACGATAAATAATGTACTTAATTCTTCTTCCTGGTTGTGGATGAGCATGTGCCTGAGCAACATGGAGCCTTTCCCACGCTTGCACACGGCATCTCATTGCCTTGCAGTTCCATCAGGTTTTTCCCCATGAGTTTGGCCATTAATTCTCATGGCCCTGTTTCACAGAGTGCCTGTCCTCCACAGCAGTGCACCAAGCCTTTGGGAACACCTTCCCTCGCTCAGGCATTGCAGGAGACTCTGCAAGGCTTGGCTGAGAGCAGCAGGCATTTCTTCACATTTGGTTATGCACGCAGTCATGTGAATGCTGCAAGCCTTATTTTGTGCTAATGCTTGTAGAAAGGATTAATAGCTCCTGCACAAGTGCTGTACTTCAGCTGGCAAGAAGATGCTAAGTTCACCCTGCCCAGATCTATTTGCTTAATTTACAGTATTTTTAAATTTTGAGACTGAAATCCAGGTTGAGGCTGCCAGGGTGACAAGTGCTGGAGAGACCAGAGCTGACATGGAGCTTCACACCTGCCAACTGTGGATTCCAGTTCAGGCCAGTTGTGCACCAAATTGTTGGGCATTTTGTGAACTGTATTGGCAAAGAATATCTCAGGGGATGTGTGTTCACAGAACAAAAGCCATCACCTGTCACTGAGCAGTTCTGATCCTCCAGCTTTCAAGGTCAGGACTGAGATATTCAGCACCATGGGAAATGCTGCATTCCTGCTGCAAGAGTCAGGTTGGTGCTGGGGTTACAGGGGCTGTTGCCCTGGCAGCTTCATCTCTGCCCCCTCAGCACACTGTTCGAGTGTTTCAAGAAAATGTGAAACCAGAGTATCCTTTCAGGAGACTGTTTTCTGTCTTTCCTTCTCCAGGCAAGCTGGATGGCTGTCAGTGGGTTGTCCATAATAGTAAGGGTTGAGCAGTGATCTTTGTTACTTTCAGGTTCCTTTTCTGTGCTGTGTTGCTCAGGCTTCGTTATCATATCACAGGGTTAATTTTAGAATGCAAAGAAGATGCTTCTCTGGCAGTGAAAACCACAGAGGGGGAGGAAGGCAGACAAGTACAGGACCTAATTTGCCCCCTTCCCACAATATTTTTTATTTCTTTCTGTGGGGGTGTGTGAGTTTGAATGTGGCATTAGAAACATATTCAGTGAGGGGTTTAGGGCACAATCTTGCTATGTTGTTTTTGAATAGGGTTTTCTCCCTGCTACTTGTTTTTACTGAAATCATGTGGGATTAGGTTTCTTGAGGGGAAAAAAACCCAAACCTTATGAGACTTAGAACGACAAACTGGAATTCCCTGAAGTTTTTTTTTTTTTTAATTTATGGCTATTTTTGTGACTGTGGTACACCTGAAAGCTGGTATCCTTTTTCTTGGAGATGGTTGGGGGTGAATTTCCTGTAGATGAAGCTTTTTGGTGCATCAGCTTGACCTTTAACATAGAAAAAGGGCATGTTTAAATGTCATTTTTCTACAGTGATCAGTTTGGATTATCTGCTACTATGTTGAGGGTTTTTTTCTCTGCTTTTGTAATAGCAGAGATTTTTACAGCACTTTGACATGTAAGAATGATGGAGGTTTCACTCTCTTGCGTCGGATAAATTCTTCTCAGTAGATGGGAAAGAGACGGCTCATACCTGTGAGGGCTCTCTGTGTGTGGGAGAGAAAGAGTTATATTTCTTACTGGATATGAATTAGAAGATTGTGATCTCATTTCATTCTGAACTGTTAGAAATCAAAATATTAAACAATTAGTGTCTCGGGATTTGGGGGAGATATTTGCTGTGTGCTCTGTTCTAATTAATTGCAGTATTTGGTGGAGTTTCCTTATTACTTTAATCTACGGACAGCACGGTTCCCTGATGTTGAAAGCTGAAGAAAGAAAACCTCTTGTCTGGTGATGGCTCAGCTTGATCTTGCTGCTGCAGAAGTCTCTGAGGAAACGCTGATCTCTTATTTCAGATTGCTGACTAAAACTTGGCCCTGTAGCTCCATGGCACAAGCCTGACCCTCTCCTTACTGCTGTACTTCTGTTGAGATTGATGTCTCCTAGCTGGAAAAGCTGCTGCTGTGGGCCCAGAAAGGCTGAAAGGAGATGGGTTTGTGTGGTCCAAGAGGTGCTGCTGAGAGAAGAGCTCTGGCTGGGCTCCTCCAGAGAACACAGGGCCACCATCCCCCCTCCAGGCAGAGTTTCACCTTGGGTGATAAAATCTTGTTTTATCTCCTGAGGTGAGCTTGTGAAATAATGGTGAAGGGAGCAGTGTTGGTGGGGGAATATGCTGGATAAAACATCAATTTTGAGTGATATTTCAAGGGATCTTTTGTCCTCCACAGTTAAAAACAGTCACAGCTGACAATAAGAAACCTTTCAAAACTCAAAATTCAGTGGTTTCAGTCCTGTGTTGTTCACAAAAATGTTTTCTGCAGCAGTTTTCACTAGGGTGTTACCCTGTTTTTCTTTCAGCCTCCAGAAGTGCATGGAGTGTTATTGTGGACCTACAAAACAAGTTCTAGGCTTGGACCACTGTTTTGTTCCAAGTGAGGATTAACTCTGTAATTCTGTTTTGGAGATGAAAGTACAGTTTCATTCCATTCCTGATCTCATGCATCCCCCAGCTACATTGTTGTGAGAGGACTTGCCATTGGCAAGCCATGAAAATAGAAACCATCCATATTTCATTGACTATTCATTCAGTCTGTATCCAGGACTTCTTTTGCCTGTGTTTTCCATTGTCCTGCTGGAGGGAAGATCAATCACAGGCATATTTTAGTCTGTGATATCCCTAGTTTTATAATGATCTTGCTTTCAATTTGGATATTGTAAAATTGCCCCCTTAGGCTGCTTTGTCTGCATCTACAGCTCTGCTCTTTTGTGGAAGGGCCAAGCTCCCTCCAACAGATGGTGTGTTATTCTACAGCTAAAGCACGTTCTTATGCGCTAAACTTCAGGTGTCTCTGCTTTTTAGAGCAAAAAGACTCAGAGCTCTCAGTGTGCTAAAGATATAGTGTGTAGGTCTGAACTTTGACACAGGAGGGCTAGAAAAGCAGGAATGCACAAGGTTGACATAATATTCCAATTTTATTGAGAGCCTGCTTATGGCAGCAAAATCCTCAGTGTCCCTTTGACTTGCCAGTGTCTCTGGTGTTCACCCTACACTAAACATCTCAGTAACTGAGGCTTCTCCAGGCTTGGCCCATAGTTTGCAGTGTTATCTGTCACAGCAGGAATAGACCCAAGGGAAATGAGCATTGTTCCTCAGTCCCACAAAATGCTCCTCCTGTGCCTGAGTTGAGCATCCCCTATTGGAGCTCCTTGTCCTGCCTGGCAGTGCTGTATCCTGGCCTGAATGTGGCTTGGAAAGCCTTAATTATTACTGCTTTAATCCCCTTGCTTATGAAAAAACTTGAAGTTCGTGTTCAGTTTTAGATATTGTGCAATATATTCAACTGACAAAAAAAAAAAAAGGCAAAACAAGAAAGCCCCAACCCTGAGCCATTTGGAGAGGCAGTTTTTCCAGCTAAGCTGCAGGCTATTAGATTGCACAGCAGAACTCTTGGTGAGTTCAAAGTGACTTTACTGTTGCTGTGTGGGTATTTAGTGAGTCAGTGTAAACCTCTTTAATTCTGTTACGTCAGTATTGCAACTTACATCCTGCTTTTTCAATACCTTTCCTCAGCTAATAATAATAGGATTTTCCTGTAATATAAAGGTACTAAAACACTTCCAGAGTATTAGATTTTTAGTTTGACTGCAGAAAATGGGCACAAGAATTACCAAATGTGAGTAGGCTCTCTCCATCTCTATCCCTGATGTGCACTTGTTTTTAAGTGTGTGAACCTGATGGAGATTTGTTTTGATGAGCTTTTGCCAGGTTGGCCTTTTGTTCCAACAGCATTATGTCTGAGTAAGTGAGTCAAATAAACTGCCTTTGAGTTTTTCAGCATGCTGTCTCTCCTCCAGATGAAAAGCAGGTAATTGTGATTCAGTTCTGCCAAATCTATTCTATTACAAAGTATTTCTAGGCAAGTGGCTATAAAGTAAATCTGTACTGCTCTTGCAAGGATCCTTGCTCATGAAGGCTTCTCACAGCCCCTCTGGGGACAGTGTTGAGGGGCTGTGTTCTGGGGGAACGGGCAGATAAAGGTCAGGCCTGCTGAAGGGTGATTTGGGTGCTTTGGACTGCTGTGTCTGCAGCTTTCCACCGGAAAGTTACCTCCCTGTGCAGAGAGCTCATAGTGTGAGCTTGCTTGATTGGGCTCACCCACTGGAAGACAAGGGGACCTAAAGAGAAATAAAATGTCACCAGGGCTGACAACGACACTCCTGTGTAAGGTTTGGTGAGACAGCTGGAAACTCAGCCCTGCCTGAACTTTGTGGTTTTAATAAATGAAACTTGTTGAGAAAATATGCCCAAAGTGGAGAATCCACAAAGAGCAGAAAGAGGATGTGATGGGAAAGGCAGGCTGAGAGCTTGACAAAACACGTCCCTGTTGCATCAGGCTCTGTGGCAGCCTCTCCCCTCCTCACCAAAGCAACTGTGTAAACTTAACTTCAAGTATTGTCAGAGGAAGTGCTTATCTGGGCATGAAGAGCTGTTCATGCTCAGGCCTGCTGGTTCCAGAGCCTCAGATTGCTGGCAATAATGATGGTGTGTTCTGCATCACATAGATCTCCCCGGTTCTTTGGGAGCAGGGAACTCCCTTCCAGCATCAGATGATGGCAGTTTGATCCCAGCTGGAAAGGTGAGTGGCTTTCCCCATCTCAGGGCTGAGTCTGGTGGGGCAATGGCACAGTTACTGGAACTTGCCAAGCAGCAGATGCACAACAGGAAAGCAGGAGACCTTTGCAGTGATTTATTGTTGCTATTTCCTGTGGAACTGGCTTTGCATACAGAAAACTATCACTGTCAATGCAGAGAAATGGAAGGGTGCAGCTGCATGTCAGTAGGTGCTTTTCTGCTGCAGTAAAGTAGCAGTAGGAAAATAAAAAGACCTACCTTACCTGTCTGACTGTTAGTGGAGCAGATGAGCCCCAAAAGTTAGGGTTATTTAGTTTAGGGTTAAGGTTATTTACTAGATGTCCTGTTTTTTAAAAATGCTAACAAGAAGTCTTATTATAGCCATCAAGGGGTATGCAATGAGGGCAGGGTACTCTTTTAAAATGTGGGCTCTTTATTCAGGCAAGGGCAGAGACTTGGTGTAAAATGCCTCTTATTTTATATTGATGCCTTTCAGCGTTTGTACTGACAGGCTCCTTCAGCTCTCATTTTCCCAATTTACCCACTCGTGACACAGGGAATGGTTTGTCTTTATTTTTACGGAATAGTGCAGTAGATAGATGGTCAAAAGAGGGGAGCAGGAGCTTGGTATTGCTGCTTAGTTAAATGTGTGTGCTTGCAAACAAAATCAGCAAGTTGGCATTTGGTCAAGAGAAGCAGCTTTCAAGTTTAGAGGGACGGACTTCTGAATCCAGTAAGAATATTGAATGCAACCCAGATGGCATCCTGGAGGGAAGTTTTGTGGCATCAATTAGCTTGTAGGTGACCGTGCTTCCAGCCAACTGTGAGTTATCTGGCAGCTTGCCACTTGACTGCTAGTGAAAATTCAAGAGCAATGAGATGAAATAGAGTTCCTGAGAGACAAAGAGAAAGATGTCTTCACTTGAGAAAAGAGGTTTGTGGATACTGTTTCTTAAATGATTTAAGCTGTCTACTTTTGTACAGCCACATAGCTCAGCCTCATTTATATACATTTCTTTGTCACATTTGTATATATAAACCCATTTAAAACTCCTCTCAAATTTCTCATGTAATTCGTTCTCAGGAAGGAATTTGCAAATAAAAGGGCCACCAATAGCTGGACCAGTGCCCACCAGTGCCCTTGCAGCTGTTGGAAGGTGAGCTTAATTTAACATTTCCTTCTGGAAATAACATTCTTATCTAGATTTTAGGACTTGTGTATTTCTATTACAGATTAAGACTTAATGAAGCTGTTGCACTCTGGACTCAAAAGCTGCTGCCAAATCCTTGAAAAACGGGATGCATTGTAGTAGATTGTAGTACCAGAGTTTCAGATCATCCCACTGAGAACTGAGTCTAAAGTGTGGTAAGAATAAACACCCATATGGAGCAGATGTGGGGATGTGACTTCTCTGATGTTAGAATGAACTGGGATCTGTTTTAATTGACTTACAGTTTTGTGCATCAGCTAACAGAGCTATTTCTGCATGGCTTTTCTTTTCTTAAAAAAGTTCATTTTAAAGAGACTTAAAATCATCTCCATGTCTCAGGTGCTAACATTTCAGATGGCTTTTGCATCTCTGCAATGAGGGATAATTAGGTTTGTAGAGCAGATGTTCTGGAAGCTGCACTGCAGTATGCCTGGCTGTTTCTGGCTACAAAGATTTACTCCTGGGTGCACTTGTTTTCTTTTTATGTAGAAGAATGGCAAATTCCCAAACAGTCTTCTGTATCCAGTAAGGACTTCAAGATCTCACACCAGATTTAGGCAGTAAGTGCTTCCCTAAGAGCTTTAGAAATGAACAGTTTTGCTTTCAAGAATTTACTTCAGCTGCTTAGTAGTGAGTTTTTACTCTGCACTGAAACATGTTGTGGCTTTTGCAAAATGAGCAGAAGTGTTTGCAAAGAAGTAATGATGGTGAGATTTTTTACTCTGTTCTCCTGAGGCATAACAATTTGGAAAAAAAAAAAGCCCCCATGGAAAACAGAATGATACCATTATCCCAGAATTGCATTTTGTTGTGAAACACCTTGTGCCATACTTTTGTTGGAGGGAGAAAAGGGATTTTGTAAATAGCCAGATAGGAACAAGGCTACGAGCTGGGAATATGGATGTAGGCTAAGAGTGACCTAGGACTGGCTTTATGAAATACAAAATGTTCTTCACAGTTCTTTTTGGGGATGTGTTTTTGCTCAGTTTATCACATCACACAAGGTTGTCTGCTTCTCCCAGTGTAGCTGTTATGAAAAAAGCTATAAAATGGAGGTCACCTTTTTTATCCAAAAGTTACATCTGATCTTTCAATGAACAGACAGTATAATGTGCAGATGTGCTTTCTCTCATCATTTGGTCAGGTGTGCCTGTTTTTCACAGACAGGAGCTCAGGGAGCTGATCTTCTGCCTTTCAAAGGCTGTCCATTGGCCTTCATTCCAGAGGAGTCAGGGCTCTTCCCAAGAGGACTTTGCTACGTCATTCCTCCTGGCACTATTCCTGTACAGCACACAGGTTTGTTTTTACAGCTTCAAAAAGATCTGGTGTGAGAAACAACAACAGCTTCAAGGAAGGACCTGGAGACACAGTGCTAGAAAATAAAAGCTTTCAAAGCTTCCCAGGAGTGCATGTATGTGGAAAAATACTGCACACTCAAAGTGATATAGTGGGAGGGTTTTTTGAGGTATTCTTTTTACTGAGAATCAGAAATGGGCACTAGTTTCATGTTTCTCTTAGTGATGCTGAGTTGGGTCAGTTATGCTCCAGTTCGGAGCAAACTCATCTGCAGTTTGAAGTCAGTGGAAATGTCAGGGATTTCCTGGATCTAGTTCTTGCATTTCTGAGTGACTTCTGAGAGAAGGAGCCTGGGCATGCATTCCTAGGAATTTTACAAGTAAAGTCAAAGCATAATGTTATTTTTAGATCTTATTTTTTAAAATGCCTGCTGAAAGAGCTTTCTGTCTCTGCTTTGCATAAGAATGAACCTGGCAATCAGATCCTTATGTAAATAAAACCTGAAGCTCATTCAATCAATATTTTGTTCCTTTCTTGGCACGTACAGAATAAAATCACAGAAGAGCTAGTTAATTTTCACAATTAATGCTGATCTTGCAACAACTGTCATGATTTTAAGAGTCACCTAAAATCTAAATCTCTGCAAAGTTTTGGTCAGAGAACTTTTTTCTTTCTCCAGAGGTCACATTGTCATGGCACTCTTCTGCTCTGAGGATTTTATTTTTCATATCACTTTTGGCAGAATCATGTTTGAGAGCTGCATGTTTCTCCTCTTTAAATACCACAATAATTAGGAAGACATCCTGAGAACTGAGTCATATGAGTGACTTTTCTCATCTTCAATACAGGATGAATCCTCCTTGTGCCTGATGCACAGGAAGGTTTGATTCCTTCCTCTCAGTTACTTCCAGTAGTTTCTGCAGTTATCTCTCAGCTGCTGAGAGAGAGGGGGAAGCAAATAAATATGACAGAGGGCTGGTGTGAATATACAATTCCTGTTGCTGGCAAAGTTCAAAGTCTGCTTCAATTTCCACTTGATTCTTTCCAAAGAATCCCTCCAAAGTGTTCTAATATCTTGTCAGGGCTGTGCTCCAAGGATACTGGATGAACTCTCAAAACGCAAAGTGCTCCAGACCTTCCCGTGTGCAGCAGCAGCTGCTGCAAGGAGGAGCGGGAACAGCTCTCTGTTCCTCCTGCTAGCAACAGCAGGAACATCTTGTAAGGGGCACTGTAATATTTTAGTGCCTGCTGGGACAGTTTATTTTCTTTTTATCTCTGAGGTAGAAAAGTCTCAGAGCTGTAAGGCACTTAAAATTGGGAAACTCAGCTGCTGATCATCAGCACCAAGAGCTGAACTTTAAATCTGATGCAGCCAAAGGTGTCCGAGGCTAACACGCTGGTTCTACATTGGAGTGTTTCCAGGTTGTTAATTTTCAGAGTAGGCAAGACCTTGATTTAACCCCTGGGCCCTGTCAGAGTCTGTGTTACTGGTCAGTATAAGAAGTCCAATTTAATCCTCAGTCAGAATTTGAACTTCTGTGGCTTTCGCATTTTGAAGTTCACTTTGCTGCTCCTCAGGGATCATCTGCTGTGGGTTTATGCAGGAGCTGTGAGGACATTACTTTTTCCATTAGCATGTGACAAACACTGGTGCTCCTCTCCCACCCAAGGTTTTTGGCATGGTACTGCATTCCTGTCAAGTCATTGCTCTTAGGCTCATGGCTTCCCTAAACTCATGGGACATTTTAAATTCAGTTATTCATCATGGTCGATACTACTTGGTGGTTTTGTTGAATATCTGATATGAATTTTTTTTAAATGCTTTTCATATTTTGTAGAAATGTCATAAGGAGGACTTGCCTGTTACCCTCTAGTCTAGTGGTGACTCAGCAGCCCAGCAGCTCACACATCTTCCTGGAATCCAGGCCAAGTAGCCCAGGCTGATTGGGCTGATAGTCCCAGGCTCAGACAGACCAGAAAAGATAATGTGTGGCCTGAAGAAGGACATCTGTGTTCCTATTCCCTGCTCAGTTCTTGTATTTAGGGTTGTCTGGCCATCTTTGCCTTTACATCTGCAAACAGAGTGGTGACAAAATCTTCTCTACAGACTTGTTTTGGCAGCACCAAAACAGAGGAAAAATGTGGTTTGTTTTCTTGCCTCTAAGATCCTCCTGCAGAAAGGGTGCAGGCAGGGGGGGCAGAACTTGGGAAATAAAGAGCTGTTGGGTGAATTCAGTCTCTGACCTCTTCCCTCCCAAGCAGGAATAATAGTTTTTGGTCACTGCTTACACTGACTAGAGATAAAGCAGAGTTTTACGTGTGAAATATTTCATGGGCAGTTACCAAACCAGAGCTATCCAGCTCTCCCTTTTGGGTGTTTTATGAAGTCTTCAGTTGGATCCCCATCATTCTAGTCCAAGTCACCACAGCAAGGTTTTAGGATTTCTCATGTCTTTTCCATTTGACTTTAGTATTTTGCAATAAATTATACAGACCCTTGGTCTGGTGCCTCATCTGATTACCTCCCGTTTAGTACTTCTGTGAGATGAGTAGTTGAAAAGCACAACCAATCCATGACACTAATTGCAACTAATGAGTGTGTTTTGAAGCATTCTCACAAGCAAATCCAAACCCAGCCTAACCGTGTTTCAGGTTACTGCCTGAAGCTATAGATGTGTCAGTGCATTCTGACCACCACCACACAGGACCTGTGCACAGAATTTGCTTTCCTTCGGTGAGGATGCTAATTCAGAGCTCTCTCACACAAGCTGCCATCTTCTGACTCTTAATAAAGTTCCTATAGAGATGATAAGCTTTGAAACCTACACTTTGTTTTCAGACTTGATTGAAATTAATCAGCTGGTTTGATTAGTAGATATTAACAAGAGGTGTGATCACAGAATCATTGTGTCTTTAAGATACCAGTCTACAAACAAAGTTGACTTAACTGGAGTTCCAGCTCTGTCTCTGCCTGGGGTAAGTTACATGTATATGACAGACATCTAGTGCTGAGTTCCACACTGGGAACAGAGGGGCCACTGGCTGATCCTGGCTCCATGTGAATGCCATACAGGAAAGATACTTCCAAAATACAAGACTTATCAATGCTCACAGCTCGAGAATAATGAAAAGTTGGACCTGCTTCATAGTTGCAGTTGGTTGCACTGTGCAGAGTGGGAAGCAATGCAGAAATCCCCAGGAATACCTGTGAAGCTCTAGATTGCCAATGGGGGCAGATTTATTGCTTTGTTATGGAAAGTGCTGGTAAGTACTGGGCTTAAAGTCACTCTAAGAAATGCAGTTTATAATTAGAGGAAGGTGATCAGGTTTTGGCATGGAATATTAATTGGTTTACATGGTGCTGCACCTATTGCTTTATTGTTCATCTTCTGTAAACCACAGACATTTTTCTTCCTCTAATTTGTTTTCATGTATTATCTTCATAATAGGTATTTTTGATGTACAGTTGGATGAAATTTTGCTTATTGCTGAAGTGCAGTTGTCCCATGTTGGCTCAAGGGACACTTGTCAGACTGCTGTGAGGTGATCCAAGTTTGACTTTAAGTTAGTCAAATAAATGTTCCTCAATCCTGGAACATTTGCCTCGAGGCTCAGACTGCAGGAGCCTTCTCTTCTCCAGGAATCTGAAGGATGAGTCTGTGTTTCCAGCAGTAAAAGCAGTTCAGGGGTGTGAGTGTTGGAATACTTGGATTCTGTGATATGGATAAGTTAGGAATACCTACTCAGCAAGGCAAAGGGGAGAAAATGCAAGGATGGCAGAACTCCAGCAGGCTCAGAAAACAGGCTTGCACAGGACTGATGTCACTGCTGCAGGACAAAAAGCAGTAAGAACATACAAGACCAGTCTGAAAATCTAGAAAATCTAGTTGTGTTTGAATCTGGGAGGGAGGCCCTAGCAGTTAAAGGCTTTGGGCCCTAATTTGGTTCTGAGGAAAGGCCAGATTGATAGCAGTGTTGGGTAGCTCAGGTCTGGGCTGTGCCTGCCTGTGCCAGGCTCCATCCAAGGGGGATTTTCTGGTGTCTGTCAGTGCTGAAAAGTGTTCATTAAAGGAGATGGTGCTGGTGTCAGACGTCCACATGCAGGGTTGTCACAGTCTGGTTATTCTGTAAAGATTAGTTCTTTTATTGACTTTTTGCTGAAGATTGGCATGCATTTCCTGAGGAAAATCTGGACACCCTGCCCTAAAAATAGCTGAAGACAACTGGCTTCTGAGGAGTTTGCAGTCAGTCTGTGGCCTTACAGGAAACAAATCTGTTCATGAGCTTCTGGTGAGCCAATCCAATATGTGACTCTGTCCAGTCTTTTACATGTTCTCTTAGCCCAAAGCCTCAACTTGTTCAAAAAATTCCCCCCAAGTGCAACCTCTCTCATAAATTCAGGTAAGATTTTGGAGGTCAGCGTGGCACTGTACCCTTGTGCTGGATGTGGCTGCTCCAGGTACAGTGCCACAGTGGGATTTAAGACATGTAACCTATAGTAGTCCATGGCTTGGTCTGAGCTATCAAGCAGTTGAAGCTCTGCTGGACTGTGATGTGTCCACAAAACTGTGATGTGTCCATGTAATCAATGAGTAGAATCAACAGGGCTCGGCGTGTGTACACAAGTGGAGAGGATGGATGGTTGTATAACTCACTGTCCTGGCACAGGTCTGCGTACCAGGGAAAGGTGATAAGTGTCAGTGTGTACAGTGAGACACAGAGGTGTAAATCATTTGCTGTGTCTGTATCTACTGGCTTTTGGGAGAAGTGTGACTCCACCCAAACGGGAATGGGTGCAATGTGATGGCAGAGCTCTCCGTGAGTTGAGGCAACGTGTCTGTGCTTCGCTGCTTCTCAGAAATTGGTCTGTCCTTGGCTTCAGCTGCATTTTTATGTGACATTGGACAAATGGCTTAACCTCTCTGGGCATTGTTGCTTAAAATGGAAATGTCAATATTCTTGCCAATCTTTGTGAGCTATCACTGCACTAATGGATAAAAATTGCTGTGTAAAGGGTAAGCATCACATACGATGTATTTTATCTTGTTTACTTGGAAAGTAGCTGGGCTACCTTGAAGTGTCACAACTGCCAGAAGTGTGCAAGGGAACCTACCATGTTTCCCTGAGCCAAGATAGTCCTAAAACTAAGATTACCTATAAATTCTTCATATTGGTTTAGAAACATATTTTAAGTAGGCTTTATTTAGTGTCTTTAGTGCAGAACTTTCTAATGGATTCTCCAAGCTCCATGCTTTCAAAAGTTGGTTAGGAAGACGACAGCATAGACATGAAAACCATGGCCTGCGTGAGCAAACCTGGGTAGGCAGAGGAAGAGAAAATACATGGTGGTACTTCCAAATAACACATCTTCTGCTTTATTAATTCCTTGGATCTTTGTTTTTAGCCTCCTATTTTTTAAGCAAACTTCCTGTGCATTGTCATTATCGTTACAATATTTAAAATTACAGCAAGTATAATATCTTAACTGGTTTTTAACTGTTTTTATTGAGAAAAAGAGCTTTAGTATGAAAAGTAGCAAATTATCACAAAGAAAAAAGTGCATTTTAAAGGGAAGGTAATTCAGTTTCCTCTACATAGCAGTAGCAGCATATACATGGACAGGGACTGAAGATCAGGTGATGTGCAGTGATGAGGTGTTTCTTCCCCCACCTCCAACACAGCCAGGCTGGACAGGGCTCTGAGCAGTCTGGCCTAGTGGGAGGTGTCCCTGCCAATAGCAGGGGGTGGAACAAGATAGTCTTTAAGGTCCCTTCCAACCCAAACCATTCTGTGATTCTATGCAAATTTAAGACAATGTTTTGATTAAGATCTTTAAGAATGAGGCAGAGGGGAGAAATCATGTTGGATTCTGTTCAAGGTGACATCTTTCTTTATGCATATATATGCTTAGCATTAGCAGTCCACTGAACCTTGCCCCTTAGACTGGCTTGTTTCTGAGGGTGCTCCATACCCTGTTTTTCTGGCATGTAACTCTTGTTTTGCTGTTGTGGAATCATTGCCTGATGCTCCTGTTTACACCTGTGGTGCTTCCAACCCTGAGCTGATGCTCGGCCCTTGATAGTCATAGATGTGGTAAGTTTTGCTGCCAGGTTGTTTCATGTCTATGGATTTTGTACTGAAATGGTTGTTTGCTGTGCTGTTCAGACACGTCCTCCTGTATCAGACAGTCACTATTTCAGAGTGACTTGGAAATCTTGCAGCATTGTCCTTGGGGACAACTACACTGGAGAAACAAAGCCATTCCCAGACAAAACAGCCCATGGCAATAAGGAGCCAGTGGGGGAGAGTAGCAAGCATGAGTTGGGGCGACACATGAAAAATCTGGCTCCTGTGGTACCACTTGGTGGTTCCATGCTGGACCAGGGCACCTCGGTGTTTGGCCCTCTACAAACACGTGGCAAAGACTTAGCTCTGAGATTTTTAATTCTCTGTTGGATGCTGACAGCTGGGAAGAAGCACAAAGGCCCAGTCTCTTGTAGGAATAGGGTACAATAGTCAGAACAAATGTCTGTGAGTATCTGTCCATCTCCTTGTCTGTGTGACCCTTTGCTATTTCTTCTTCAGGCCTCTTGGATGCGTTAGTAGGATCATGTTTTCTTTCTCACAGCTGGAAAAACGTGTGTGGCAAATGTGGTGTGACTCAAGCTGTGATTGGCAATGACTGTCTCAGATTGTCCCTCAAAAGCTTGTTGAGGTTTGCTTAGGACTTGGAGAAGAACAACAGGGAAGAGTTTGGGCAGGAAAGAATCAGTTACCATCAGAGTTGTCTTAGGCCAAGCACTGTGATCACAAAGCCCTGGCACTCGGCTGGGAGGAAGATGTTGGGGTGTTCGTGTTGATTCCTGAGAAGCCACAGTGGCTGTCTGCCTTTGTTAGCAGGCTTCCCTGTTATCCCATAATCCCTTCGGACACTTGAACTTGTCTGCATTTCTGCCTGGATGGTGGGGGGTGTTGGGAGGCTTCTTGTTTCAGAGCCACTTGTGGTCTTTGAATGCAACTTTTTACCCTAATGTGACAAAAAGGAGGCACAAAGCCAGAGGTAGCATGCTGTGCTGTTTATTGCTTGATTTATTTGTGGCCATGTCTGTCACACAGATGCCAATATGTTTTATCTTCATTTACAATAGCCCAAAATGTTTCACCTGGACTGATACACAGTCCTAGGCCAGACAGGTAGATTTTTTCTTAGCATGTAGCTTGTTGATGTGATTTTTTTTTTTTATTTTTTAACCCCTGCTTCCCTCTTGAACCTTAAGTTCACTTCTAAAGCTGTGCATGTTTTCTGTGCACAGTTTGGATAATTAAAAATAGCTGCTCGCGGCGCTTGGCTTCTGTGCAGTTTTTTATCAATAGTGCCTCTGAGAATACCTTGTGTCTGGATGAATGGTTTTAAATAGAGTGGTGAGAACTTCATGGAGCAAATCAAACAGGCCTCTTTCGCAGCAATCTTTTTTTTTTTAACTTTGAAATGCCTAGAAATGATTTCTAAACTGAAAACAAAACATACCAATATTTAAAATTTAATGAATTCCTGCTAGTCTTATTTTATAATCATTATTAATTTTTCTTATTGTTGGAAAAGTTCACAGAAATTAGTCATCAGTGGGTCATTCTAAGAGTGGCACAGGACATGCAGGACCTGTCACAGCGAGTCTGCCACAGGGGTCCATCCTCATCATTCTGTCCTGTTGATTCCCACAAAAATCAGGTTCGTTGTCTGGTGTGCAACAAGCCAATAGTGACACACTCGAGAAAGACACTGATTATCTATTTCAGAGCATTGCAGACCTCCTTGCTTGGTGGTGTTCCACAAATGAAGCACACAAACCATCAAAACTTTTTACTATTTATACAATTCAGCAAACAAAGGAATCTGTGTTCATTGGCTACAAGTTACATAGTTTTCTTATTAATTATTATTCAGTCCTCTGTTGGTTAATGATCCTCTTGCTTCTCATGCTGATTAGTCTGAGGGCTCAGTCTTTCTCTTGTTTTGGGTGGGTGGGTTTCTTGGGTCCATGGTCTGTGATCTGCCCCTGCCAGAATTACCTGTCACCTAGTCAGAGATGATTCAGCACAGTTGCTGGGTTGTCTTTATTAGTTTCTTCCTTATCTTGGGGGTTCTGCCAAATGTCCTTGTGGCACGTAAATTCTGCATTCTTTGTGTCCACTATCAGTAGCAGAGCCTTCTCCCCAGGCTTTGTTAGCCTCCCCCTAGGTCTGAGATCACTGAAGTATGTCCAGCTTTAAACCTTAACAAGGCAATTCTACCAACAAGTAATTTGTTTTTCTAACACCTGGACATCACTTAGAGCTTGTTAGCTGCTCTCTATTTTGTGGATTAAATCTCCCTTCTTGTTGATTAGGCTTGAAAGCATACAAAGATCAAACTTTAAAGAATATACTTTCTTAAGAAAATTTTTCATATTTCACATTTCACAACACTGTGAAGAACTCAGTAGGGTGGGCTTAAGGGGCTGGTGCCAGGAGGTAGTTAAAAAACTATCAGTGAAAGTTGCTACCTAATCTCTATCTTGGGCTCTGAAACTAAAGACATTGTATCCCATTAAAACTAGAATTCTCATTTTAAAAAAGCCCTGTGAGTGTACTTATGGTCAAAGTAGTTGTGTCGTTTCTTTTCTCCCCTTCTGTAGAAACCTCCTCCTTGCTCTCACCACAAATCTGAGATATGTGGTCACGTTTTCTACTGGAAATCCATTTAATGGTTACAATCTTTCACTGATTTAGTTGTGACTCTTCAGCTTCCTAGTCTGCCATGACCCATCTATTGTAAGAACATGCAGAGTTCTAATTTCCATGTAAGAATGTGCTAATTTCCTTTTTGTCCTGTGCTATTTACTTCATCGAAGTACTTTACCATGCTTTCTCTTCACCTCCTCTCTATGTTAAACAGTTCTGGAGGAAATAGGAAAATATAGGAATTGCTGTTGTCTGTGGTGTACTCAGCCTGTGAAATTAAATTTTGAAAGCCTTTGTTTTGGTACATTTCATGAGTGATGCATTCACTTAAATAAGGGCGGGTAGATGTACAGGAAAAAGGTTTCCCCTCTGCACACAAATTTTGGAACATACTGACTCTTGTATGTTATTTCTCAGAAAAATTCCCTGTAGGTCTCAATATCTTATGTCTTTAAAAAAAAAAGCCAAGGGAGGCTGTTTGGAGTATGTAGAAGATTGCATGAACACGGGAGTTTTGTTTGTTTGTTTTTAATAAACAGAAATAGCTTCCTAATAGAAGTGAAATAAACCTATACCCCTGTAGCGTTGTGTTGTAATCATGACTTGTGAATCTGCACGTGCAAGCTTGTCCAGGGCTGATTTTCTAGGAAACTTCTGGCCTGAAGAGCTGGAAGTAAGGTGGTACTTTTTCTTTAAGCATGTACACACACTCAGAAGGAAAGAACAGAAGTAGGGGGTGCGTGCCTTTGTGTGACACGTAATTAATGTTATGTGTTACTGCAATATCGATTTTTTTTCATCACTGACTGACTTGGTGATGTCTGAGCCACTGATATTTTGAGTCCTGGAGTTGTAAGTGGGGAACATGATAGGTTTGATACTATCCTAAGTCATCTTGATAATGGTTTAATTTTACCTTTGGTGAGTTTCTGATGCTGACTTGGTTGACTTTGGGAGAGAAAAGTAATGTACATGGTCTGAAGACTGTAGAATGATTGTGAAGCCATGAAAGGGAGAAAATAATGAAGCCATAATGTCTAGGTGATGGGTTTGCTCCATTTTTCTTCCCTGTCCCCTGTTTTGCAGTCACACTGCAGAGAAGTGAAATGAGAATTGAGTTATAGGTGAACAGCTGCAGAAGTAAATTCCCAAGGAGGCAAAGTCTTTTTGTGTGAAAGTTTGCTTCCTAGAGAAAAGCTCATGTACACACTCACTGATAGCAGGGCTTCCCTCCAGAAGTATCAGGTTCCCATTCCTGCTTACATCCAAGAGCAGACAGTAGAGTTTCAGGATGGCTCAGTGCTGACTCTTGTGTTAATTAGTAACTGTCAGTCTGGGGTGGGGATGGTTTTCAGTGTCAACCTTTCTGGCTTCACTCACTTCTCTTGATTTCAGTGGGAATTCACTATATAATCCAGGCCTAAAACCTGCTAAGCACTGACATAGGAGCAGGGCCCAGCTCTTCTCCTGGTCTGACTGGCAGTATATAAGAAGCTAAATGAATATTAATGCTTTCCTGTCGACTGGCAGCTTGGTTTACTTATCTCTTTCATCTTCTGCAGTGAAGTATGTGCTTTCTGGCTAGGTCATTAATAAAACAGCTAGTGGGTGATTTATTTCACCCAAAGTACTAGTTGGCCATTGTGTCTCCAGTGTCAGCAGTGAATGGCTTTTCTGCTGTTGTCATGGTCTCCCCCTTGGTAATCACAAGGATTCAGGAGAATGCAAAGGACCAGTGTCGTGGGGAACTTGCTCACCACAAGTCTTGCTCCTATTGTGCTCTTTGTGCGGTTTTCAACTGAACATGAGTCCTCTTTTCCTGGGAGACACCAGGACCCCCTGGGCCTCTCGGTAAGAATGCAGGGACCCTGTCACATCCCTCGTGGTGCAGGGCAGATCAGACTGCTATAGCCAGCACAAAAGAATATATATATTTTCCAGACTGCTGGAGATAGATGTCGTCTGTCCTCCTTCCTGGTCCGGAGGTTGTCTTACCAGCTATCTCTGTGTGTCTGATGTTTTCATGGTTCCAAGTCTTGGCTTTGTTTGAGTTGCCGTGGAAAAAAAATCACTGATTACTTGTCAGTCCTAGGAAAATATATTATCTAGAGTAACAGGGTTGCTCTATAGTCTCAGTTAAGCCTGAACTAAACAATTTTGATGCAGTGAGCAGAAGAACATGATCACCTACTCTGAATATAAGATCTATTAAGGAGATCCTATAGGATCTCTAGGATCAATATATAAAAGGTTCTTCCTCTAGAGAGCGTCAGAAATGGGCTCAAGTTAATTGTTCTGGATTTGGACCACTGTTCAGTTATCAAAATAATTTGGTTCAAAGCTAAGTAGTTCAGCAGTGAACTATGATGAAGCAAAAAGTGTCCTGGAATATCGAGACACAAAGTTCTGAAACAGATCAGAGTCTAACATAGGTAGCTTAGACCAGAAGATTTTATTATAAAAAGGAATGGGATCCTTCCCCCTGCTAATTCTGGGATATAATAATCTTTACCACTTGTTTGCAGCCATTAAAAAATCTGGAACAAGTCCTGATTGTAGGGCATTTATTTCCTCTCCTTTGGTTTTAGTGGAAGCTGCACATGCATGTGCTGGTTACTGCTGAACTTGCCAAGACAGTTGTGGAAATTCTTGCTCGTGGATGTACTATTTCAAGTAAGTGATTACAGGTCTAAAGAGACAAGTGTAAACTCTCAATGGCTTCTGTACAATGTGCATTCTCTTACATGCAGATGAATTTTTCTGTTTTCTCCTTGTTCTTTCTCCTCTCCTGATTTTTTTTTTCAGGCATATTTTTGGCATCTGCTGTCAAAAAATTTGCCCCTTCATTAAGATGGCAACTTTAAAAGACACTGAAAAGCTGAAATAACCATTCCAGCTGGTATAAGCAATTACAGATATTTCCAGACAGCAGAATGACAACCTCAGTGAAGCTTGGACAATTGCTACAGAGACGTTAATCAAAAGGGACACAGGCAGATTCCTGTGAATTATTAAAAATGCAATAATGTTTCTGAAGCCTTGATATGCCCTGATGAACCATGCTTAGAGAACAGATTTTGCCTGTCCCAAGCTCTCTTATCTGGTGCAGTGGAGTAAGAATGAGCAACCTTCTTTCATTGCCTTTCATCATCTGGAACATCTTTTCAGCTTTGAACCTCCGAGGCTGTTTCATTGTGCTGCCGTTCCCCTCCCACCCTTCCGCTTTGTTTGCTTGACAAGGAGAAAAGGCAGAAAGTGAAGCACGGAGCCACATTTCCATAAGCTTACACAAACTATTTCTTTCTTTTCCTTTCTGCCCCAGACAGGGTGCTTATAATTAGTCATCCCTGCTGTGGTTGAAGCAGAGTTTTTAGAAGCAAGCTTTGGTGGTTTCTTACCCGCAAGAGCAAGAGTGAAAATAAAACTCACGCGGTTCATCGTTAATTTGGGGAATACTTGTTAGCCTCATAATCCAGGCAAATAATTTCCTTCAGCCATGTTTGTTAGAAATACTGGAGCAGAGACCTAGTGGTACTTTTCCCTATCATGCTGAGATCAGACAGATCTGATGCTGGCAGCATTTGGTGTCTTGAAGCTGAATGCAGAATTAAAAGCTTCTTAAAAAAGCAGGCTATTAAAATGGCACTGAGAAAACTCGTTACACTGTTTAGTGGTTGGGTGGGATCATCTGAGCATCTGCTGTTAATTAAAAGTGGACCCACTTTGCAGAAAGCAGGCCTGGGATGTGAGGGTGTTTTTTATGTGTATTTTAAGTCCTCCTGAAACTGGAGTCTTGAGCTCTTGGGTTTTGACCAACAAGCAGTTCTAGCGTTGAGAGAGAGAAGAAAGAGAAGTGGTGAAATAAAACTTAAAGGACATTTTAATTCCTACATGGGAAGTCTCGAGTGTAAATGGAATTGCAGATTCTTCCTGGTAAGAATTTTGGTCTAAGTGATAAAGAGAAGTTATTTCTGTCACTGTTCTTAATACTTGCTGGGTCATTATCCTGTCTTGTAAGGAGCTAAAATGTTACCTATCCTTCTCTAACCCTGCAAAGCTTATTTTCTTGTCCTTTTTTAGTAGAAAAGGAATGAAAATAATCTACTGAAAAGTATGTACATAGACCCTGGCTATGAAAGTCATATTGTGTTGCAGCAGCTGAAGGGACAAGTCCTTGTAAGTAATGCACAAAATTTCCCTCTGGTTTAATGTAGACAGTTGAGTGTGCAGAGCTTGTTGGTGTTCCCAGCTGAGTGTACAAAGCTGAGCTCCAAATTCAGTTCAGATGTAGTGAGAGTTCAGGACTTCTTTACACATTGCAGGAACGACCAGCATCCTCTAATGCAAATTGCTCATGCAAAAATTATGCCCCCACTACTATTTTTGCCATGCAATAGATTCCCATTTAATAGATGTGATATGAACACCAATTCATTAAATCTGCCTTATTTCTTCTTTTTTTTGATAATCACAGAGAAGTTTGGTTATTTCCTGCTGTAAACCTGAAATTACATTTTTAAGTTCCATTTATTTTTTTCTGGAAAATCATTTCTTTCTGGGAACCTAAAAGACTGCTTGACTGAGAAATGGTTCGAAATTACTTGGTCATTCTGCTGGGGAGAAACAAGGATATGAAAAAGGATTTGACTTTTTTAAGCAGTAGAGATTCAGAATTTGAAAGGTAACCAGGCTGCAACCCAGTATTGCTTAGTTTTTATTGAAGTAACTGAAATTCTCTGTTCAAGTCAATCCACTACACAACAGATTTATCACTTAACTGAGTTTTAATTGACCCTTTATTATTATAATGATGGGAATAATGCTCTGGTAAATGTATTTTCCAGTTGCTGACTTTGGTAATAAAAAACAGCCTCAGGTTGCAAAAGAGAGGAAGAAACCCAGTTTTGTGGAAATAGGCTGTCCTTCCATTTTAAAGATAAGAGGGTCTTCTTTTAACCTTGGATGGACATTCCCTAACTTGTTTCCTGTCTATTCTTCATTATGTTGGCTCCTTGCCTTGAAGAGGGGATGGCTTTTTAATACAGCTACTGAATTCCACCAACTCACAATCTTTCAATCCAATTACTATGGTACATTAGCTCCTGACTCTCTCCCTCTCCAGCTACAGCACTTGTGAATCAAGTGTTTGTTTTTCATTGCAAGTTTTTTGATAGAATCAAAGGATTTTCTCTTTTTCTCTTATGCCTCAGCCCCCATTGTCAGCAGGGCTCTCAAATGGTAATGACACCGGTTTTACATAAAGCATCAGCTCGGCACCGGCTGCTGTGCTTTGCAAGATAAAGCTCGTTGTAAAGCTGAGCTTGGAGACAAAGCAAAGGTTCATGTTCCAGAGCTGCAAACATGGCTGGAAAAGGGTTAATCCTAGCTGGTATTAGTACTGTCCTAAAGAACAACCCATCCACTTCCCTCCCCTGAGAATAGTTGTATTAGTTTAGTACAAGATTTTGTATCGTACTCATCTGTTTGAGGGCAAAGCAGGGAATGGTAAACATAACTGTTAAATCTAAGGAATGTGCCATAAATTCTGAGGGAAACAATGTTCTTGTCTGGAAGGGATAAAAATTCTTTGTTCTAGAAATGCCAATTTTGAAATAGTTGTGCTTGAGGTGATAATAGCTCATGGATGAGCAAAAGATATTTATTAGAAATTCTCATGGGATTTGTTTTTGAATTCTAACCCCGCAGGGTGTTCCACTGAGTGCCCTCAGCACAGGCTGTGGTTTGACTTAGAGCACTTTGTTCAGGCTCTGGGAAGGGAGGGCTTGGCCTGTGGGTGACACTGATCCTCAAGTGGCTCCAGAGCCTGGCTGGCTCCTGGCATCCCTTCAGGTGAGGGCTGCCCTGCTCTGTGCCATCAGGAATGCCAGCGTGCTGCCAGAAACCACCACAGTGCTGTCGAGTGTTGTCCTCGTACATACGGGGTGTACTCGGTCTCCTTTCCTTCCTTCCCCAGCTGATCCCTGCTCCTGAGGGCACTCCACAGCCATTGCCGTAGTACACACTCATCAGCCCCAAAATTGTTGAGCTGTGCTTGGACATGACCAGTTTTGAGATGTAACACTTGTTTTCTGTGGCTCGTTCTAGTTTAATCTGTGAAGTTTGGCAGAGAAAACTGTCACTATGAAAAGCTGTGATACCTACCCTGATATTTCTTTTAGTGCTCAACATAGTTTGTGTTTAAGTGGACAGATTTTTGCCTCCAAAGTACCTTGCTTTATGCTAGTTCCAAATGGGAACTTGATTTCTAAGCCAGTTTCTGCTGCAATTTTTACTGAAAAGTCTTGGAACTGGCTGGGGCTGGATGCGCTGTGAATACATTAAAGCAAATCCTGTATTTGTGCTCCATTCCCTGGTACAGGAATTGAGCATCTGTTTTGACTGGCAAGTGTCCCTCAGCTGTACTCACACATACAACATCACATGGGAGTTTGTGGACAAATGAGATGCATACATACAAGATATCTTGTACATTCAAAAATGTGCAAATGCCTTTACTGCTGGTAATAGAAAGAACTGAACAAAATATGCCAGAAGATATGGAATAAATTCCAGGTATGATAGCATTTTTATGATAAGCAATATATCAAATTTATAACCTGCTGACAATAAGTGGAAAGTTTTGAAAACCTCTTTTGTTATGTAAGTCTAACGAGGGGATTAAATACTAAATGAAAGGTAAGTAACTTGAAAATGGGCAAAGCAGAAGTAGGCTGGTTGCCTGGTGCTGCCACATCCAGTTAATATGACATAGCCAAGGATATTGAGATGCATTGTAGATGTCCACTTTGAACTGTACTTCTCCACAGCTGTGAGGTTGTGTGATTCATCCTTTACAGGGAGATCATTCCCACCTGGGTGTGCAGGGATCTGTTGCTGTGCTCCTGCAGGTGGTCTGTCACCACGGAAGGTACCAGAAAGGATTGGGGCTCAAAGGAAGGGGCAGCCAGGAACCACTCCATGTCTCTCAGGCCTCATACCTTTGAAATCCTTCATGGATTCTGCAGTGGATTATACCATTAAAAAAAGTAATGGCAAAAACCACTCTTCATGTTCTGAACCAGCAAGATGTATTTGAATCACTAAGCATCAAATAAATACTAAAATAGTCTAGAAATGTCTTTGGAACAATTGTATAAAGTTGATGTTTGTGTTGTACATGTACTGCAGTAGTTTCAGGAATATATTTTAAAGTAAAGAATTAATTCAAAACTAAAGAAGTTCTAAAAAAGATTGTAATTAACAAAATAAATCTCAAACTTTGAATATAACAAAATGCAAATTTGAGGGAGCTCAACAACGTTCCAAGACCTGAGGTAGAATTTAATTTCCAGTCTTTACACTCAGTTAATGGATGTAGCACAGCCAGAGTTTCATACAGTTGTAGCATTCCCTGTTTTTAGCAGCCAGCTGCTGCTTTGTTGGATGAACTAAGGTGTGCTGTGAGCTCACTTCTTATGACCAACCTACCCAAGCAGCCTCCCTGAGCTTCCTCTGAGGCAGAGCACAGCTTTGTCCTGTCTTTTACTCCATAGCTGCATCACAGCTGGGTTTGGGGTTTTTCTCAGTGCAACAAGGCATGTTTCATTATTCTAGAGAGGGAAGATTTATGTATACACTGGATGAATCTAGCTCAGGAGAAAACCAAACCCTTCCAAATTTTACAATGAAACATGGCACTTATTAACCATCTTGCCTTGCAAGGAAAAAATATTTCAACCATCTCACCCTTACTTCAGATTTTTTATTGTATTTATGGTGTGGATTAAATTCCCATTTAAGCTTAACTTTGTGTTCTACTGCTTCACTAAAATTAAAAGGTTGTATAACTTCAAATAATGATGACAAAACTCTGAATTCCTCCCTTTATAAGGGAGAAGACTATCCATATATATACACATACACATATACTAAGTATGTACTCAGTCTGTTTTCAGAGTGATTCTGAAGATGTGCTTTATTTTCATTTAGTTTGTGTTTTCTTCTGGATATGGGTCTTTATTGTCACTATTTTGATGTTCTTAAGAGTGGTTATAAAGAAAATGGCAATAGCACATTGATCATTGAAGTATCTTTTTTTAAAGACCTGTGAAAAGAAAGACAAATGAACATTTTGTCATTAAGGATGTTTTGCAGATTTTTCCAGTTTTGAAGTCAGCTCCATGAGTTTCTCCAGCAGAACTGGGAATTGGATACATTATACATATAATACACTGTTGTTTGTATTATACTACTTAATCTCATTCTGTGCTTAAAATATTAAGAGGGAGCTGTTACACTAAGGCTCTCAACATTGCTAATGTGGAATTTTGAACAGTTGTTGACAGCAAAGAAAACATTGCACAGTTTTCCCAGTTTTAGATAAGACCATGAAGAGGAGTGTGCTTAAAATAATAGGAATAATACGTGTTGGAGAGAAACCAGCTCTTTAGACAGGATTTTCTTACACACTTTGCAGCAAGATGGAGATTGGAGGGGCTGCACACTCAGATTTCTGTACCTTGGGGCATGAGCTGCCAATGCATCATGCAGAGAGAACGTGTTCTCTTTGGAAACACGAGGAAAGAAAACTTCTGTGGATGCATCACTATGCAGTTGCCTTTCTAATTTATGCCTCTCTTGCTTCATTTCAAGCTTCAGCACTGGTGGTGGTGAGGAGCTGAATCCCATTTTGCTGCTCCTGTCTCGTTTGAGGCTCTGCTCCCAGCACGTGGTGACAGGGTGACCCAGATTCCCAGGAGTGCCTGTGAGCGCCGTGTGGATGCGCTGCTTTCTAAGCCCTGGGTTAGCACGTCTCATCCCAGCTGGACAATGTTATTTTCTTTCCCTGCTCATCAGTGCACCTACAAGTAGTGATTTAATATAGTTAGCATTAACTAGCAGCATGTGTGCCTGGATAGTGTGTGAATACAAATGGAATAACAGTTGGATGAAGGGGCAGACAGGTGTGTTTAATAACACTGATCAGTGGGGGGGGAAGGAGGAAGAAAAGCCCACAGGCACAGGAGGAGTGGAGCCTGAGAAGCCATGAAGTCAGGTAAGCTGGAGATGGATGGAAGAACCAAATGGAGCTAAGATGAGGGGGGAGGCTTCTCCCTGGTTATGAGCAAAAGGAAGAGGGAGTGGGAACAGATGGCTCTAAATTGTATAGCCCCCTGATGCTCTTGCCTTTCTGGGATCAAACTGTGATTGACTTTTTATTTGAAGGTGGAACTGGGGCTTTTACAATATGTATATATAGAAAATCAGATCCTTAAAAAAGAAACCCAGAATTCTGATAATTCCTGAAAAGGAGAAGGCTTCTGGTGCACACCTTTGTTACAAAAGAGTGAGATGTGAACAGTCAGGAGCCTTTTCTGATGGGTCATCATGTTTGAAAGACACCAGTCTGTTCACCTTGGATGGTCTTAGTTTGTTGTGCTTTTTCTTCCCCCCTTGCCTCCTGCCCCCATTCTTTTCAGTAACCATAAAAGCAGGGTAGGTTGGAGGATTGTTTTCAGCAGCCTTTTGAGGTCACACACTGTAACTAGGGCTCTTTTACCAGAGTTCTTATTGCTCTCTGTAGGCTCACTGTGTTTAAAGTTGGTTGTTTTCTTGTTGTTGGGTTGGGGGTGTTTTTAGTTTCTTTTTTTTGTAAAAACACTTGAATCCTACAACACGAACATATAAAGATGTTGCTCCTTGACACAGCAGCCTGAATTTTTGGCATACCAGAGAAATGCCCTGTGAGTGGGGCACTGTGGGATCCCCAGCAAATCTTGAGATCCCAAAACAGGTTTTATTTTTTCTTTTCTGTGCAGTAAATTATGAATGTTTTTAGGGAAGACCACGCTGAATCATAAGAGGGTAAAGATGCCTCCCAGACTGTACTGCTAATTGCCAAGCAATTAGCAGAGCTGGAAAAATAGCTTGTATGAAATCTCCAGTAAGCCAGAGTCCCTTCTTGAATCCCAGTGCACAGTGGTACCCTGTGGTCTGTCTTTTCTGTGTGCTGCTCCTTTCTCTTAACCAGAAGGATGATTTTTAGCAACTAGATGGTTTCCTGGCAGTCCAGTAGGCAGAAGGACATTTTTGCTGAAGTTCCAGGAACATCCTGCATGATGCATTGCTCTCTGTGGACACTGCAAAACACACTCCTGCTCAAAAAAGCTTTTACTATGGTAAACTACTAGAAAAAAATTAATAGCTTGCAGTAAGGCTCTAGATTGCTACTAGATTTTATACTGCTTCTCAAATATTTTTGCATATTCAGCAGAATGACTTTTCAATTTCAGGCTTCCCACTACCCCCCCAGTCTCAGGCATATTCCTGCTCATTTTACTGTGTGATTTTGGAGGCTGTGGAGGTCTTGGAAGCAGTGCCCTTTTCTTTGGGATCTCATTGCCTTTTATAAGTGCTTCAAAATGTGTCAGTAACTACTGAATTTGGATCCAAAAGAATTACTGAGAGGTGCCTGATTCCTTTAATTATTATTTTCTGTCTTACCTTCTCTGGCCAGATCTTCATCCCTACATTGTATATCCCTTGCTCCTCTGAAGTATGCTTGAGTCTTTTTTAATGTGTATTGCCAAGAGTTTTGTCAAGCCAAGAGGTTTTTTGTTTGTTGAGAAAAACAAGCCATGGAGTTTCAAACCCTGCTGGTTCAAATGTACTTGGCTGAAGGGCATGAAAGCCTTGCTGCTGGGCGAGCAGCCGTGGTTGTTTGCACAGAAACATGGATGTGCAGGTTATGAACGCTCAGACTGTAAGACAATCCTGTATCTTTAGCCAGTGCTGCCATATGTTGGCATAACTCAACTGGGCTTGAGTTTTACAGGATGTTGCAGACTATTTATGGCCTGTTTGCAGGACTGCTGGTCTCAGTTAAGTATCCTTTCCCTTGGCTGTTTTATTCTGTTGACCCTTCAGGGAGGGTAAACGCACATCTGTCATGAGAAATACTGAGGGAATTTCATGTCCTTGTTCACCAGCTCCTGCCTCTGGAGATGGCAGCGGCTTTCTGGGCATCCCTAGGATGCAGCCTGGGGTTTGACTGTTTTGGCTGAGCTGAGTTACTGGAATGGGAAAGTGGTGGTTTTTAGAAGAGCATGAGAGGACATGAAGTGCAGCTCAGTGAAAAGTTAAGAGGACACCCTTGGTTTCAGTTCATAGGGTCTGTCACATTGCATTGGTGACAGTGGAGTGAGTGGGAGCTGACTCTGTCAGGAGACTGTTTGGCACCTGGAAAGAATTATGAGGAGGCAGACACAGCGAGACAGGAGCTGGGGAGAGGGCAGAGGGGGGTCCATGTTGGAGAAGAGGGGCAGGGTGTCTGCAGCTTTAGTTAGGCATCTTCCACCTCCTTATGGAGTTCCTTGAGAATTAAAAAAAATTGTATTTGTGTGCTACTGTGCATTTGGGACAACTCTTGACCAAAATTTGAAAGAACCCTTGGAAATATTGTTAACCTTTAAAGGCCTAAGAGAACCTGCTTGCTGTTGCATTTCTGGGACTGAGTTATTTGCTGTCAAATCACAGCCTGGCCTTAGGATATTCTGGAATTAGTTTATTCCAGGCCAGTTCAGACAGGTGAAGGCAGTATTTGTGACAGCATGAAATACCTGATGATTTTGGATTGCCTGGTGTCACATGTGTCAAGCAGTGGCTTACAGAGAGCTGTCTGGTACTGAACTGGGAGAGCAGAGGAGGAGAATCTACCGTGGCAGCTGGGAGAAAAACCTGCGGAACATGGCAAGTCTACTGTGGGCAAACCCAGCAGTAGCCGCTGCCCTGAATGCCTAATGCTTTCAACTCCATTTAAAGGATTCCCATGGTTTGTGAGAAGGGTGCTAATGACCTTTCCCTCTTCCTGTGTTTGTGGCAGGCATTTGAAATCCAACAGGAAGAAAGCCTGCAGACCAAGAAAGTCCAACTATAAAGTTCTTTTCAGGTTTTGTTGAGATAAAAATTGTATTTTCCTTTTGTCGGATTGTTTTATAAGACTAGCAGGATGTTTCTAAAATGCTGGCCTATGTTACTGCCAAAGGGAAAAAAACATATGCAAGAATGTCTGTGTGCTTGTGAATACTGCTTGAAATTACGTTCTTCTATTCTGGGATTATGTTCGTCTATTATATGATGTGTCTTGATCTCCCTCATAAAATTCTTGTGTTCATTAGTGAACATGTTGGGCACCTACGAGGGCAGAACTGAGGTTGTACAACTCCTTTGTGTGCTTGACACTGCAACATAACTTTTTAAAACATATATTGTCTAGATAATGCCATGTGTGCTATTTATGGCAACACAAATATTTCAAGATTATGCCTGGAGCAATGACAGCAGGGAGAATTATAAGAATTTGTAGATTGTAATATGTGAAGGTAGAACATATAGTCTTATCTATCACACTGGGGGAAAGGCTCATTGCTGGCACAGAGAGCTGAAAATAATAGGGACAAAATTGGGTGGACCCTGATATCCTTTGAAACTGGCCCTGGACAGCATCCTGTGCTAAAGGGAAAGGTCACTGGAACAACAAAATGGGCAAAGTCTCCGTGGCCGCTGACAGATCTGGAAGATGCTGGTAGGTTATGAGGGAGCCTGGGGTTAGATGTGAGTTACAGGTACAGGTGCTTTATCTTCCAGTTCAATTCAGTTTTATATGAATTAATAATTATCAAGCAACTGCTTCTGTCAGTGATGAAGATCTATCATGTAACTTCAGTGGTCTAAGAGAAAGCAGTAGATGGTTAATTTTTGGAGAACAGCTTATCTTTCACTAGTATTCTCTGGCAGACAGAGTTCTGTTCTCACTGACACAAAAACTGCATGTAGAAAGCAGAGGATGTGAAGATGTGAACAGGTATCTCTTTCTCCATTCTCCTGTGCACAGTAAAAGCTGCAGCTGGGTAGAAGAAAATGCAGTTGGTTTCCATACTACAGAGTCTTTGGTATATAGTGTTGAACTATAAAAATAAACTTGAACAAATATATGCTCTTCTAACTGTCAAAAATCACAAAAACATGCACTGGGTTTGATGAGCAGTTGTCTAGGAATTGTAAATATATTCCTGAGAAACTGGGTTTGACAGACAGGGGAGGACATGCAAGCTGCAGGATTTCAGCATTTTTGAAATCTCATTTTCATTCCTGGACTCTCCATCTTCTTTTGTGTGCACATGCACAAATACCCATGAAGGCAGTGTTCTCACCGCAGACTCCTGACTTTGATGGTTTAGAAGTCTAAAATGGTGCTGTTTGCATTTCAAACTGTGTTGGGTTTGCCATAGTGTAGGGGTGCCCTAAGCAACAGCATTCCCAGAGGTATGGATGTTGACTGCTGGCTATGGAAGAGGCACCTTTTTAAGGTAACCCAGAGTTTGCCTAGAGAAGGGGCAGGTATCTTAACAAATCTATTGCAGTATTTTTCTGGAATAAGTATTTGGTGAGAACTATTTTGGTAAACTTTCAAGTGCAGATTGCTTCCCAGAACCTTATTTTCCTTCTCCACTAATTGCCTTAGGCTCCTGCCAACAACTGCTCATCCCTTGCGTATGGAAGGGCAGTTGTGGGCAGGGGGGCAGCCTTGGTAGGTATCTCAGCCAGCCCCTCTGCCATGCAGCTCTGCAGAAGGATAGGAGGGGACTCCACTGGGAAGCTCCGTGGGGCACAGGCAGCGCTTTGGTCTCCAATTCAGGGAATTGATACCATTTTCTGTTTCTTGGACACTGCAGCCAGTTGGCCTAGTGCTCATATTCAGTTTGCCCACTTCTTGAGTGCACTTACTTGTGTAAATCTGCTCAAGCGTTTAAGGCTGAAAGAGCAAACAAACAGGGAAATGAACAGACGGCTCTGCTGGCTCTGGAGGGGTCGCTTGCCTCTCTTGCCTTGTTTCCATGAATGTGGCCCCGTGCAGCACACACAATGCTGTCTGTCAGCTCTCCTTTCCTGGATGAGGCTTTGCTGTGAAGTGTAAAGTGCCGTCTGTGCACCCAGAGCCTCTGCTCTTTTAGAAATGCTCATTGGAGGCTGGACACATGCTCCTTCCTCTTCCTCTGTGTTGGTTCCTCTGCTGCTGCCTCTCTGTGCCCCAGTGCCAGGGGCAGGATGACTGGGATGGACTGAGCCACAGGGTCTGCAGGAGGAGTCACCTCAGTGCATGGGGGCTGCCTGTAAACAAGCACAGGGGAGTGTCTTTGTGGGGAGAGCTTGTGTGCCCCATACAAAATGGCACATGGGGTTATGCCCAGGGAAGGTGGAGTCCTTTGGTCATGGATATTCAAACGCCCTGGCTTGTCCCATAACTGATGGACCTCTGCTTTGTAAGTAGGGTGGTAAGGACTGGCCTGCTTCACATGCTGGCCATACCACAGGGCTGTTTATGGAGTCAGGCTCCTGTCATCTAATAGGTTTTCTGCCCCAAAAGTACTTCTGCTGTTCTGTTTTAGGTTATGGCTTGATTTGATAAGTCATGCACTTATAACTGAAGAAATTGGACTGCTTTTGAGATTTGCACATTATTTTTCCATTCTTTATTACTTCTGTAAAATTGCAGTGGTTTTGTTAATCCTTTGCTGGTCACGCAGTGAATATTTTTTTGGATGCTTTGGTCTCCCAGGCTATTTGCAGGGGTTCTTGGAAACACCCATCTCTTGCAGAGAGATCTTGTGCTAGATCTTAGCAGATGCAGTATAGCACCTTCTGCAGTTTGGCACAGAGCTTTCTGTGTGTTACCCTGCCTGCTTTGTCATTTGTATCATCCCAACCTTCCTACCTTTCCATCTTGCACTCTTGATTTGAGTAAGTTGGACAAAGCAAACTTTCTGACCAAATTCAGGTCAGAGTTTCAGGCTGTATTTCTCATGGGTAATTTAATTTTGCCTATTTTAAATTTCCGCGTAAGCACCTCAGACACGACATTTATTCCAGTCTTTAACTCATCTGTGGCAATGTCTGCACTTTTTCAAAAGGCTGCCACATTCCATCCTTGAGAATCTGGTGTTATAAAGGTTTAAGGAGTGACTTAGTGCGGAATCGATCCTGAGAGTGTATTCTGAATTGAAGGAAAACTGTAATGACAGAAGTTCTGTCATGGAAATTCTGGGTTCTCATTAAACAAAGGAATGCCATTGGGCAAAAAGGACAAATATCTAAGATCTGCCACATTTTAACAGTAATTTGTAATTAAGCCTGGTTTACTCAGTTTAGTGCTGTATAATGTATTTTGGGCATTTGATCACAGAGTCTCCCAGGAAGAAGGTGGTTTGTGTTCTTCGGTGCCAGATATGTTAGGGACCCTCAGACAGTGTCTGAGAGAGGGAATTGGGCAGGTTCTGGACACTTCTGTATCAAGGGTCTGATGCAAACTGTTCTACTGCAGCTGAATTTCATCTGACTTGTGATCCCACCTGGGATCCTTGCCCCTGTGTGGGAGCCACTTGCCCAGATACTCAGTGTCTTGCTTTCTGCAGGCTCCAGCAGGAGCTGCTGCTGCTTGAATCCTGAAGGACATTCTTTTGGTGATTCCTTGCTTTAGCTGCAGAACACTGGGCCAAAATAATTCTTGGCATGTCTGCATCAAAACCAGGGACCTACTTGCTACACTGCAGTTGATTTTAGTGTTATTACAGAGTGTTTGGCTTTAGTTTAAAATGTCAGCCCTAATCAAACATACAGATGCTCCCTGTTGATTGTCTGAGGTTTCCTACAAGAGGAGTTTGTATATAAATAATAGCAATTTCTGCTCAAGTCCCCTGTGATCTCCAGTGAAGATACAACACCACTGATTATCTTTACTCCCCCTTTCACCAAGGTAAGATGTTTTCCATGGTGTTTAAAAGGTGCTGTCAGACCCAGCCCTCTATCCAGGCAATGTGCCCTGCTGCTTTGCATTCATCCTGGCTTCTCTCCCTTGCTATTAAACAGATGTTTAAAATGTCACAGAGCTCACCAGCCTGCCTTTTGCACTGCTCCTTTATGGTTACTTATTTGCCTCCTGGTGCTGACCTGCTGCAGGGCTGCAGAGGAGAGAAGGCCGGTGAAGTGCATGAGACCCAAGGGCACCTCCCAGGGGAGGGCACTGGCACAGCAGAGCACCGAGAGAGTCCTACTGGTGGGAGCTGTGGGAGAACCCATAGAGTAAAGGCTTATCTGCAGCTGTCCCAGTAAAGGGAAAGGCAGACTGACCCCAAGGACAGAGGCTGGTCCTGTGAAAATTCACCATGGGTAAGACATCCATGTAGAGGTGTATGTTGTAGGACACCTGGGAACCTCGTCACAGCAGCTTTATGGGACAGGATAGGAGGAGAGAAAAGATGGAAGATTTTAGGAACTACCAGTGTGGTAATGGTTCTGTGCTACAAAAAGTATTCTTCATAAGCTCTTGTAGCTCTGCAGAGGGTAACCACAGTGCAGGATTCTGGGACAGACAGGTGGTTCATTCCAGTCTGACCCTTTATCTCTTCTTGGTTGTCACTGCTGTGTGAAGGCTGGTGACTAACTGCAGTCCCTCCTGTTCCAGAACAGGGAATTCCTTTGTGCTAATGCACTGCTTGATGCAAGAGTCATGTTCTCTTTTTCTCTGTTTCAGAGTAGAATTTTACCTCCCCAGTAACTGAGTTGCCAAATCCAAACTTGCAGTAAACAGAGGCTGGCTTTCTGGCTAAATTCTGCCATCTGTCTTGGGTCTTGATGTGCAGTATTCTAATCCCAGACCAGGCACTGGTTTCACTGTGCTGCAGAAGTGACCTAAATGACCTCTCCTGCTTGTCTTTGAGGTACCTGGAACCACATCATTGTGTAACTGGCCCTGAACTGTGTATTTGGGACATCTGCCAAGGCTCCGTGTACCCCTTCTTTGACATTTGAGCACCTCTCTTGATTGTGTGGATCTTGGATCTCACTTGTGTAGAAAAATCCATGTCCTTTTGAGTTGGGACACTTTGGACAAAAATAAAAAGAAGGCAGCATTAAGGCAGCTCAATTCACTTGCATTTCAGGCCTGCCTCAAGTTCAGGCTTCTTTCCACCAGAGGCAGAGTGATTAATTACCCCAGTGATTCTGCACCTCTGCCCAGCTCTTACAGATTTCTTTTGGGGCTGCTCTGGAACAGTAATCACAGGTGAGATTCTCCAGTACATGCCAGTGCTCTTGGATCCTTTTTGGCTTTAGCTGACATGGAGGGGAAGTGAGATGTGGAGCTGATTGCTGGGAGCCCTTAGGAAAAAAATACTGTGCCTTGTAAAAACAACTATTTTCCTGATTGCAATTGAGGAGTCAATTAACTGGCTAATTAAAGCAATTTCTCATTACATAATTGAATTCTGGTTCATAACCATTTCTGCTGTGCAAGACTGCCCCAGAGAGCAGAGCCATTTCTGAGCACTCTGAATCACAAACAGAAGAGCCATTTGTGCTCTCAGCGTTCAGGTGCATCCAGAGACATCTGCGTGTCTGGAAAAGGGAGAGGTGGTTCAGTGAGACTTCCCTCAGTTACTTGTGGAAATATCCAATGGAATGTAATCCAGCTGGTTAAGAAAAAGGCAGTTTCTTCAGACATGTTTCTTGTGCCAAAGATAAATGGAGAAAGGAGGTGATGAATACTGGAGCACAAAACCCATGAGGTTTAAGATGCCCAGGGCTGTGGGACTCAGGGTTACATTCTAGAATATTAGAATATCTCAAGCTCAAAGCATTTTGTTGGGTTTGGACTTGCCAGTGCTCATCAAATATACTCTCGAATTAGCTGAGAGGAGAGAGGGCTTTCAAATTCTGGCAGCTCCTCCTGTACGGAAAGATAGACTGAAGATGGAGTTATTTTTTAATGAAGGATGAATTAGAAAAGTGTCAATGTACCAAAATGTTGTATGGTTATGGAAGGGGAAAAAAACATGAATTACGAGAGTTTGAAATACTTTAAAATCTACAATGTGAGATTTTAGTGGGCATAGTTAAAACCATGGTGTCAATCCATGCCACCTGCAGGAGAAGAGAAAAGAAGGTCAGGTTGATGGCATTTGTTGCTGGTGAGGCATGATTTGACATGAGGGACTGTGGCAGAGATTTTTGAAGTTAGGATATAAGTACATCAAAGCCCAGAAGAAATTGGATTTGGCAGTCGATGTGGACTTTGAAGACTGAATGAGACACAATTAAAAGAGCTGCATATAACATGTCCAGCTTCCCTCACTGGGGACACCCAGTGACTCTGAATGTCCTGGTCATGTTGTACCTTGGAAACAGCACTCAGGTGGAGCAGAAACCATCTTCTCATTTAAAGAGGAGACTGGTTATTACTAGATGTTGTGGATTTAGTTGCAGTTCAGGTATTTTAACTGATGTCTCCTTAATAACACAAAGTGCATGAGAGAAAATTGTGTGGGTTTTTTTCATTTGTTTGTTTGGTTTTTTGTTTGTATTGGGGTTTTTTTGCTGTCAGTCTTTTGTTGTTTGTTTGTTTTAAAAGTTATTTTCAGACTACAAACCTGGGTTCCTTCCTGTCTGAGACAACAATCATGTACCTTGTTCCCTGAGCCCCAGTTCCTCATTCAAAAATTAAATGCACTTCTCCACATCACAGAAGGGCTTTGGGGCACAGTCACTGGTGTTTGTGAATCCCTTGTTCCTTGTTGATAATGACCTCTAATAGATGTAAGTAGGCTTCTAAAACTCATGGGATACTATACTTTGAGAACTGCAGAATTTACTGTGAAGAAGAAAGTGAGCAAATAGTTAAAAAATAACTAGGGCTTCTTGGTAATATTCTGTATCTCTAGAGTATGATGAAGAGAGAAAGGGATAATGATGGCTTTGCACAGTGGAATATTTTTTTTCTGTACTTGGAATTTTGGTCCAAGTACAGAATGGAAGAAAGGGAAGCAATGGAGGCAGATTGTAGCATGAATGCTGGGGGAAGAAAGAAGATCAGGAGGAATAGAAATGCCTGTGTTCACCTATGTTGTGAGGAGGGAGGAGTGGGTGTAGTGCTGTGAAAGACTACTCCTTAAGTGGGAAAGAGCATTAGATTGTTAATGATTGAGTTATATTTGATAATATATTGCCAGAAGAAAGCTAACAGAAGTTGGGAAACAACATCTATGAACACAGCATACTTTAAAAATATTCAGCCAGAAGCTGGAATGCAAAAAGCCCCAGGATGTGTTGTAAGGAGCTGCCTGGCACTGATGGGAACAGATCACCCATAGAAACAAATCTTTTGTGGGCTCAGTTTAGATGGATTTTGCTGTGCGTGGAGTGTGAGGGGGTTGGTTTTGTTCTGTGGCTTGGGGTTTTTTTTTTGCTTGTTTGTTTTCCCTATGGCTGGAGCATGGTAGGAGGGAAAAATCCTGGCACCTTTTTTTTTTTTTAAATTCATAATATTTAACTTCTGACTGGCACTGCTTAGTATCATGACTCTGGTGGAGCTCCGTTCCCACCCTTGACCAGCAGCATCAGCCTCCATATGTTCCTGATACCCCGGGTGAAATGGGCATTGCTGATCTAGCGCAGCTGGCAGATGCTGGTTTGTACAGTGGCAGTTTTTTCCTCTCTTGATCAAGTTATTAGTGTCATTGTCATGAAGCACTCAACATCTTTCAGCCCTGAGGGAAGAGCAACCCAGTTTGGAACAGAAACCGGTGCATCCTGACAGCCCACAGTGAAGCACCACTGAGTTAAAACGTACTCGTGTTCCTTGTCCCTTAGGAAGCAGTCTAATTCCCAGGCTGGCATTTCTGACATAACTCAATTATGGAATCATAAATAAACAGTTGACATAGGCCAGGGAACTTCAAAGCAATCAGTATAGTTGTAATATGTTCTAGCTCGATAAATAAACCATGCTGGTATAGTCTAAAGGATGCCTAATTTTTATTTTTTTTCCTTCTGTCTTAGATCAAAGCTTCTTTCTTCAACAGCAGCCTGGCAACTCTCCCTAACTCTTTTCCTTCCCCCCCATCCCCTGCTGATCTCTTGGTACAAGCATCATTACCCATGGGACTGGTTTCTCTGCAAAGTATACTCCATCTCCTAAATTAATTGGATACTGATACATAGTTGCATACAAAGTAGTTTTGGGAGAATGATTCTTGGTCAGCATTTTTTTATTTTTAAATACTGAATTGACTTGCATAGCCTGGCTCCTTGGGTATCAAGGACTGCTTTTACATTGTCATGGCACTGGCTCCAAGGAAAAGGTGCCTTTTGCTTCTGTGTCACAGTGCCAAACCTGTCACTGCCTCTGGGATGGCAAGGGGGGTGAGGAGGAGAGGGGAAAGCAGCAGGTGCAAGCAGGCTCCTGCTGTGAGCATTTAAATGCTGACATGTCAGGAGCTGGGAAATGTGTGACAGACAGTTTTCCTGTGACCTGGATCCTGAGAGCTTAAGGAAGTCTGAAACTTTCTTTTTTAAACAAGTTGATATATTTTTGTGTGTGCATGTGGGAGAGTGGCAGGTTTTCACATGGGGTCTGACTGTTTGAGAATCCCTTGTGATGCCCAGGTGTTGAGGCACAAGACCATGTGTTACTGTGCTGCCTCCTGGCCAGCGGAGGAAGTTGCCAGAATTATCTGAGAAGAAACCAAAAACCTCCTCCTAACTCCAAATAAAGAGGGAGAGAAGTCAATAGTGTTAGCTTCCTAACAGCTGTGTTTAAAAGGAATTCTGTCAGTGAGAAGAACTAAAATCTCTAGTTTAACAGAGTCCAGTCTAAGGAACTGATATTTTCGGATGTACCAAGAGCTCCCTGGTTTGCCACAAGAGACCCATGTCAAAATAGTGCAGAGCCTGTGCCTGGGTCTTTGGCCCAAAACTGTTTGATAAATATTTTAGTGTTTTGCACATCTTGTTGCCAAAAATTCAGAGTCTAAAGCTGTCTTCCAGGGAAGGGGATCTTTATGCATGCTCATGTTTGATTCAAGCACTTGTTCTTACTGTGTATGCTGCAAAAAAGGCAAGCTTTATAATCAATTCTCTACTCCATTAGCATCCTCAAAGGATGTCTCTGGTCACATCAGAGGCAATCTGCCCTCTCTATCTTTTATATTATTGTGATTTGTTTTGTTTAAAATTTCATTGTGTATGAAATCATCTGTCACCCTCTGCAGAGACCTGTCAGGGCACTGTCTCTGTACCTGCCCCTGCCTGGGAATAACAAAGAAGTTTCTCTGTTGCAGGCTGCCCGTCTGCCTCCCCCTTGTCTGAGGGAGAAATGGTTTGCTGAATTTTTGTGGCCCATTTGGTTCTTGGCCTCTTTGGTTGTGTTGCCCTGAGGATGCCAATTAATGATAATCTGAAGGTATAAGCTTCTCTATTAAGTCCTGGAGTAATGCCATCAGCTGGTCCCACATGGGTCACCAAGCAGCTGTCAAGCAATAATGTTTATTGCATTTTTACTTCATATCCTTTACTTCATGATTGATCACTGTGGCTTATATAATGCTCAAAAATGGACAAAATTTTAAACTATTGTGAAAGCTAGCAAGTGAAATATGGGCATGAGAGCAGAGAGTTTATAGGCAGCAGCTCTCATGCAACCATTGACAATACAGAGGAAAGAGAGACAGTGAAATTAAGTGCAAATAAAGGTGTGTTTTGTTTAGATTTCAAACAACAGCCATGGAAATTTTCCTTGTCATGTAAGGATGTGATGTTCAGTAGCACACTTTAATTCATGTATTTAACCTTATCCTTAGTGGTGCTGTGTTTTGTGTCTGCCCTTGCACACTCACCTCTGACCAACTCTCAGGGTGATATTTGCCTGCCTAGGGAACAGTAAGAACCCATGTCACGTTTATGCTGCTCCTCATGGTTTTTATTTGTGTAACCAGTGAGGGGGACAGCTTGGACCCAGGGCTGGTTAACTGGTCCCGCATCACAAGTAAAGTTACCTTATTCATCCTGCAGTGCTTGGGATGAGGGCCTGGATAAAGTGAAAGCAGGATTATCTTGGTGATGCGGGAGCTGTGCTGCGATGCCAACAGCCTCTCTGGGGACACCAGGGCTCGCTCTGGCAAATCCCTGCAGTGTGCCTGGCCCTAAGTGGGGGTATGGCCCTGATGGAGCCCTGGGAGCCTGCCGTGCTGAAAATGAATTGCTCTGTTGGACTCGATCCACAGGCTTCATTTTGATTGTTTACAATTGAGCAAATCAGGCCTGTCCCCATGGAAGTTAATGGGATCAATCCTGGTGTGACAGCAGAGCGAAACCTTGCATGCTTGAATCTTGCATGCTTAATGCAGCCCATGTTTCCCTGTCTCAGGTCCTTTACTCTTTCTCATGTGTCTTGCTCCGTGAATGCATTCCTTTAAACATGTCACGGATCAAAACTGCAAAATGCCATCTGTCAGCACGGGTGAAATCTGTAATCCCTGTGCTGTTCAGGTAACCAGCAAATTGACATTCCTTGAAAATGGGGCACTTAGCCAGCCTACTAATGCTATGGATTTGTTCTTTTTTTTTTTTTTCCCCTCCCCTGCTATCCAGATTATTGCTTACATAATGTGTGGACTAATAGTTGCTGTATGGTTTACATGTGAGTTGCTTTCTGGAAGCCATGTGTGGGCAGGGAGCTCAGGATAACATAATGTAGGATTAAATAATTGCAATATTATGTTGCAGTGCAGAAAGGAGGGTGATGCAGCGTGGGAATGATGCTGTCCAGTTCAATGTATCCAGGCAGAGCAGGTAGGAGTGGTACAGGATGCAGACGGATGGGTCCTCCTTGATTTGTGTTCACTGCAACTAAAATTCTTCCTGCTTACTGTTGGATAGATTTGGAAGGACAGAGCTTTCTAGTGATGCCACTGTAAATTGAGACTGGATTTATCCCAGTGTCACTGAGCTTGGAGCCAGGCTTGTTCTACTGGTGTACATTAGTGCCTTGTGATTGCACATAGCTTAGTAGCCCCTATTGGTAAATTTCGCTAACATTTCACAAATTAAAAATGTTTTGACTCTGTTTTCTCCCTAGTCAGCACCCAGCATTCTAGATGAACAGTTTGTAAATAAGCATTCCAGATTTTGTTGTTGGCTTTGTTTGTTTGTTTTTAATTTGCTTTGGAACTGTTTGTACCTAAGCTGGCTGTGACTCAGTGTGAGGTCTTGCTGCCTTCACTCAGAAATTCAGGTTTGCTGAACTCAGCTGGAAAAGATTTTTTTTGTCAGTGGAGAGTGGAAAGGTGAGGAGAGATGCTGGGAAAATTCAGTTAACACTTCACTGCAGTGCTATAGCTCAGCTATTAATATGTCTTAGAAATGTGAAAATGAGTGCTGAGTATAAACAACACAATTTTGTAATATCCAGGATTAACCAAAATGAAGCAAAAAACATAAACTGCAAGTTACAACCAAAAATCACTTCCCTTCCTACTAAACACAACATTTTTTTTTCCCTCAAGGAATACTTTCATCATTATCTTTTTTTTTTTTTTAATTTAGCCAGAGAAACCCTTAAAGAAGTGTTTTCTGTGTCTCTGTTTCCATGAGGGTTGCAAGCTTCTGCTCTAAGAGCTCAAGCCCAAGTCTCAATACAAATCTACAAGAAGTAACACACGAGCAGAGACACAGGTGTGCCTTGTCTCTGGAAGTGTCTGCGGGCTCTCCCCGAGCTCCAGGACAGGCTCCTGTCATCGTGTGCCATGGAATAATATGTTCCCTGTCAAACTAAAGCGGTGGGAGCGGCAGAGCCGTTGGGCTCATTATCCTTCGTGGACAATGCAGTGTGACAGTGAAATGGCTGATGAAATCTAACGCTGTCTTTTCAGTTAAAAGGCAGTGTGGTGATTACAGCTCTTCATTTCCTGAAGGCAGTTGAGTGGCAGGGATTAACGGGATCCAGGGAACTGAACTGCATCATATGCCCAAAGGTTGTCCTGCCGTGTGGAGCAGCCGGTCCAGCTCTGGCCCGGGCCCACAGGGTTTGCAGTGGCCAGTGAGTTGCTGTGATCAGTTGAGGTCTGAGATGAACTGTGCTTCCTCTGAGTTTATGTGTGCAGGAAGCAATTAGATTAAAGCACAGGCTGATGTGTAAATGAACATGTGTGGTCAGTGTAACTTCACTGAGTTCCACACGTTCAAGAGTGGTGAAATTTCCCTGAGCCTTTGATGCTTGTGTTGTTCTGCAATTCAGAGGATGCTGCTTTTATATGGTTTGTGGCTGCTGTTTCCTGTGTGGAAGTGTCTTTTGTCTTTTCTTGGGAACTGGGAGGGCTAACGATAAACATGAGTGGCCATGAGAAGTCTGAAGACCAAAGGTCTGCAAGACTCTTTCCCTGGGTGCTGAGGCTGTGCTCTGGGGATGTGGGTGGGGGACATGCTTAGTGAGATGCACCTGGAGGCAAGATTGAATTATTTTTTTTCCTCTGGTTGCAGATATGCACTTGTGATGTTGGGGGGCATCGGTGGAGGGGTAGATAAATTAGATCAGCCTGAGTTGTGTTCTTTCCTCAGTGCAGATTTTCCTGTACATTGATTAATCTGCTTTAGAATGTACTGCCAGACTGTAAATGGCACCAGCTGTAGAAATGATCAGACCTGGACACTGTACTGACCTTGGAAACAGGGATGTGAACTTTAATTAGCTAAAATCCTGCGTTATAGCTTCTCAGACTTACTGTTGAGCATTCTCTGCTGAGGCCCCAGTGGATGTTTCATCTTTGACACTGGTGCTTTGCCAGGAGGTTACAGGCAGTGTCTCTTATGGCTGGAGCAATCCAGTCTGTGGTGATTTTAATGGTACTTACGCAGTCGAGTGGAGATGCCTGTTAACCCCCCACCCAGCCCTCCCAGGGTGTCCTCGGATGAGCCAGCACTGACATCTCTGAACAGCAAAGCCTTTCTGGCTGCTGCAGGCACCTGGTGCTGCCACACTGTCAGTCAAGGGGCTGCTGACTCCTGAAATAAATGCTGTCCATCTAATTAGTATGTGTAGCAGCAGCAGGTTTTAATTATATGGTTAAATACACAGAAATATAGGATTGTCATATGGGATCAGTCTATTGGCCCTTTGTGGTTGACATTCTGCCTCCAGCAGTAGCCAGTGCTGGATATATTAGTGCATAACATATTTCTTTTTGCCCTTGGAGTAATATGGACAGGCTGTTACAGAAAAATTTTCCATCTTGCTTTATTGAAGCCAGTTTGTGTCCAGAAGAGAAATTCCTCCCTGTGAACCCTTTCATTCTGCTGTGGCTCAGGTTAACCCAGGGATTTATGTTTTATAGGCAAAGATGAATGAGCTCTTTTATTTTTTTCCTGGGCTTTAGCAGGAGATTTAATCTCTGCAAAATTTCCTGAGGTTTGTGGCTTCTCCAGATTTTCCAGTGCTTTCTTGTGCTTGGTGGAAATTTGTTCATTAGGTGAACAAGTGATGAGCTTCCAGAGTATTTATGCTCCTGGTACTCTTTCCTTTTCAATTCTTCTGGTGAATATTTCTCATGCAAACCAATCTTGTCATTTTTGTTAATGATTTTAGGTTGGTTTAGGTTGTTAGTTTTTTTTCTTTATTATTTTCACTATTTAATTAGGCATTGACTGCTGGCAGCTATTTATACAGTTTTGATCTAGAGATGCATAAAATAGTAAACTAAAGTTGTATTTTGCTTCACATGGGATTTTCTGTGTGGTTTCTCTGAGCAGTTGAGTATGAAAAGGATGAAGAGCAAAGCATTCCTCCTGGTGGCAATATCCATGCAGGGGATGCTCCACCATGTGGATGGGGACAGTTGCTGATCCTTTAGCATTGCGACTATTCTGCCTTCCTGTTGTACAAGAAAAGAAAAAAGATGTGAAGCAGCTATTGCCACGTGATGTTGGAGGGTCCCAGCCCTCTGAACTTTGATTTTCTCCAAGCCTGTCTCCTGCCCTGGGGAGGACTTTGCTCCCTCAGCTGTGTTGGTGTTGGCAATAATGGTGATCTTACTCACTGAGAGTCAAGAGGTCTCAGCATTTCGTTCACAGAGCCTGTGAATTCCAGTGTGCAGAACAAACTTTAATCCATGGCCACCTGGGAGCCTCAGACCAAGGCTTTGCAGAGTTGGGATCAGTCAGCCTTTGGTGCAGATGCAGCTCTGTCAGCAATGGAGAACCTGCTGCAATGGAGAAATCAGTGACTCCTGCAGAGGCTGCAGTCTTATGTGAGATGAGGTGGCACAGGGGCTTTTCCAGAACCTGAATATTATCATGAAGCCCCCCTGGCAATTTGTGTTTCACAAGTTTTGGACCACTAACACATCTGTCTTGAACAGAGGGGATCATACACCAGTGGTTGAAATGCAGTTTATAAAAAGGGTCCCTGAAGGTCTCTGGAAACTGTGAGATGCTGTTGCTTCTTTAGATGCTTCCACCCAGATTTGAGCACAGTGAGGATGCAGGAAGATTTCTGGAAAACTGAGTTCCTACAAGATGTAATTCCAGTCACTCAGTGAATGTATATCAGAGTATGCCTGGTCTGGGCTAAACAAGTGTGGGTGTTATCTTATTTTTTATTGTGCATGCTGATAAAGGATTTAGAGATCCCAGTGGACTGAGAGATAAGCCTAACAGGAATTTTCCTGATTACTTGTTACTCTTTTGACACTAACTAAATTGGAAGGGGGAGGGTGCAAAGACATGGCTCTAATGATTTTTATTTTTGATTGCTTTAGATGTGATTGTGGGGGTTCATTTCCCCTAATTTGGAAGGTGTTTAGGACTTGAGGTTGTGGATATTCTCTTTGTGTGAAATACACTGGAGGCAAATTGATTTATGGGCAAATTAAATGTTACATTTTCACAGGAGGAAAAATTACCTTCAGAAGTTCCTGTCCTCCCATGGTGGTGACCCCACACCTCGGACCACAGCACCTCCCTGGGGCTGCTGCGCTGTGGGGCAGTGTTACAACTGGGTCATCACAATGACTGTGTGTTTTGGGGGTTTGTGGATGTTTTTTTTCTTTAAAGAAACAGCACTAGAGAAAATATAACAGTGCCAGACCGTGCCCTTCGCTGCATGTGGTTACGTGGGATCTCTGATAACGGTGTTTGGAGTGTAGGTTGTGTAGGTGAAGCAATCACCCAGTACTGCACAGAACACGCTGAATGAGCAGGTTAAGGTGAGAGGAGGGATAGTGTTAGGAGTGATGCTTTGCAGTTGGAGAATAAAGCAGTGCAAGCATTTGCTGCACTGATACATGTCTGTCTTCCCAGGAATGGTGACTTTCCCTCTGGGGTGCCACTGTCTGTACAGGTATGATCTGTGCAGTTCTCCTGCTGGATATTCACAGAGGCCCGTGAAACACACAGCTGCCTGTTGAAGTTTGAGGTTTATATGCAGTCTGCATCCAGCCCTCCTGCACGCCCTCGTGGACGGGAATTATGGGAATCAGTGTGTAATGAGGGTAGTTGGATACTATTCTTATTCACAGCATTTTGCAGCTGTAATTCACAAAAGGTACAAGAACAGTTTAACTTTCAATTTATTCTCTCTTTTCTCATAGATTGTTTAACAAAGACACGTATTCTTCTTCCCTTTTGTGGGGTTGGACCCCGTGTATCACTGCCTCTGAACTGTATTGGAGTAAAATGGATGTAGCAGAAGCACTGGTTGTGATGAACACTGTTCAAAACTTCCATTTTTAAAACCCTGCTTTCAGTTGTCCTACTTTAGCTATGTAGACCTCTGCATTTGCTTCAGACGGGTTTTGTTGATAAAGCAAAAGATGAGCTATTTATCAGAGAGACTTAAGGAAAGTAGTCTCACTTATGTGTGTGTGTTTGGTCTTCACTGAAGAACTTGAGTCATTAAAAGCTTGAAATCTGTCATGGCTTTTGCCTTTGTGTTGAGGATGTGCTTTTAAAAGCTCCATTAAAATTCGGCTGGGCACAAAGCTTTGTGCAAATCTTTGTAGCTGCATGTTTAGCTTCTATCCTGCCACTGTAATTTTTGTCTCCAATTTTTTCTTTTCTTTCCAAAACCTGAGAATAATCTTCAAGGATTTCTATTAAAAGAACGCTGAAGGCATAGTCAAGCACTTAAAAATTTGATATTGTCAAAATTGACAATAGGCGCTGGTTTTTTGCAACCTCCAATACTATTTTAATCTAACTCTTCATCTACACATGAAATATCATAAACATGATTTGAACCTGGAGACAGAGTTCCACGGTTTCTGGCTCCTTAAAAGGAATTGTACTTTAGTAGAGTAGAGAAATTATGACAGATGATTTAGGGGAGAAAAAATAGACAGGCAGTTAGAAATTTTTGGTGACATTTACTTAAAAGACTGCACTGTAAAAGGGAGAACATTTCTAACTTGTGGTAGCACATGATGGGAAAAAGCAAGGCCTTGTGCTTCTGGCCTGGTAATGACAATTACCAGAATCCAAAACCTTGTCAGTGGGTCCAAGTTGTGAAGAAACTTTAGCAATTCAGTAAAGAACTTTGCTTTTTTAAAAATGGATGCTGTTATTTAAAACCTCAAAAAGCGAACACAATGAGCATCAGCTTCATGTAATTTTGGCTGGTAATTGTCAATGTCTAAACAAGGCTATTGCGTGGTTTTTTAATTTTTCTTCTTTTTAAAGGACAATATCTGTTTTCTGTTTGAGCAGCCCTGAGACAGCTATTCATAAGATTTGCTGCAGCACCTGCTCGAGGGTATCATTTTCTACCGAAGGAAGTGATTGTTTGCTGTACCTCCCATTGAAAGTGTAGGGGCTGCCACAAACCTTGAAGCAAAATAAGCCAGAGCAGCGCAGCAGACGCTGTTCCCATCGATTCACAGGTAGTACAAATCTGATTTTGTTATTAGCACTTTTTTTCTTGCAGTGTGATTACTTTGATTCCACTGTAACTTTTTATATCACAGTAGTTGAGAACAAAATTAGGCCCCCTGTGTTTACTGATGAAATAATGATTCCAGAATACAGCTTTCTAGCTCTGCTGGTATCTCCCCAGTTATCCATATGCCCCTATGTTGCTTAGGAATCCCCGTTGCTCTGGGCTGTGTTTCTGTGCATCCCCTGTTGTTGCTGTGTTCTGGGACTGGACTGCACCAACGTCCACTTTCTGTTGCATCTGCACCGGGCGCGGCTGCTCGTGTCTGTCACACGAGGGGCATTTCTCACCTCAGATTAAACTCTTTACTAAATGAGTGACTGCAGCGGTGCCTGATGCCTGCTGAAGTACCAACAACTATAGGCTTTGTCTCTTTTGGTTCTAATGTCAGCACCAGATTAATTTGTGTACCTTATCTACTATTATTATTAATTTTTTCTACACTATATTTTGACATGGGATACTAGAAGTCATAAGTCTTACTAAGAGAAGCACTTCCATGGCAGGAGAGCTGAGGCAGTGGGACTGACTCGGGCTGCAGGGGCATTTTTGTAGCACTGAGGTTGTCTAGAAATTCTGCTGTGTTTTGAAGTCACAAGAGAGAAATTTCCCTCAGTGAATGACGCCTGGTGGCAGAACTCAATTTTTAAGGTGGATTGTGTTTGAACTCTGCATCATGCTTGGTCAGATGATTTGGATTTGGGTTTGGGAAAGCAGCTTAAGTCCTGGCTTGAATTGTGAGTCATGGATCACATGTCGATGGGGCTGGTGTGTGTTTGAGCTGCTGGAAGCGCATGGTACGGGCAGGACTCGGGTGAACCAGAGGAGAGGAGAATACAGTGTATATGCAAGTGGAAGTGACCAACTCTGTCAGCAGGAGCGGCCAAGGAAATGTTGCCAGTGACAGAGTGAATACAGATCACATAACCCAAGTTTTGTATTCTCAAAGATAACACTCTGGAAGGTGAGGAGGGGAGAAGGGGTTGAGATTTTTGCCTCCCCATTGAGCAGGATTCTGAAGGGAAGCAAGAAAGATGGAGACTTGGGGTGAAGTTGGATCACTGTGATTTGCAGGAAGGCAGCAGGGCAGGTTGAGGAGATTGAGGGGCTTTGTGAAAGAACAGGAGGAAAGAAAAAAATTGAAAACTAATGGTAATCTTCTGAACATTGAATTTAATTTGAAACCAGCCTTTCAGACCAAGGCTCACTTTTTTGTTATCCTTTGGTTTTAGGCTGAATATAAATTCCTCAGAGAACCCACTAGGTTTGGTGGTGTGCCCTGGAAAGTGTGCCCTGTGCCACCTGCAATGTCCCAGCATTATTTGGGCTGTAATGCCCAATCAGTCACCCCATTAGCCTGTGCTGTGGAGGGGTTCCTGTCAGGGTATCTCTCCCTTCCTCTGTACTGCAGGTTTATCTGCTGGTTCTTGCTGCTTTGCGCTCCCGTTTAGAGGGCCGGAAAGAGAGGGAGAATGAATGTCTTGCATGGCTCTGCAGATGGTATTATCCTGTTTTGTTGCCTTGTTTGTTATATGGAGAATAAAGTGGGTGATTTCTGCTTTCCTTTCCTCACCTCTTGGAGCAGAGGACAGCTGGACTTTCCTCAGTGGCTGGGACCTTTCACACTGCTTTAAATGACTTGCTGACAGCAAACCCCTGGTACCACAAGGAGGATATGAGCATTCCTCCTCAAAGCAGAGACTGGCTGAATTGCAGTTCCTGTTGCTGCTTTAGGTGCCATCCAGACTTTACGAAACTGTGTCATGAAAGTGTTTGTAAGGCAGAAATTGTCAGCTTGCTGTGAAGTTTCACTGAAAGTAGAAATAATAGGGTAAAAATGTATTATTAATACTGAGATTCCTGGATACAAATGGAAACCATTTGACAGATTTCAAGTGTGCTATGAGATTCAGGTAGAGAAAAAGAGAAGAAAACTGCCAGGGAGGGAAATGGGGGAGACATCTATGAATCAAGGAGACATCACAGGTTGTGGTGTTTACTGTGAGACAGAATTAAAGATGTGCTCTTTGCTTCGGGTGACAAAGTGGAAGGTTTGTGTTGATGCATTACAGGCTTTTGTGCCACAGGCAGTGACCTCTTCCTCCTCCCAGCTGCCCCCCTCCTGCCTGGGAAGGGACAGCAAAATGCACCCAGCAAGCTGATCCCACAGGGAGGGATGGAGCTGATCTGTGGGCAGTGAGATGGAAGGGCAGCTCTATAACATACTCACTGGAAGGAGGACGTGAGCCTACTAAACATAATAGCAGGCCTCCATATAAAGAAAAATCTAGACCAGGACATAAATTTTTATTGCCTCCCCAGTGCCCTCCCTTTGGAATCTGTCCTTTGGTGATGCCCATGAAATACATAAATGTGAGACAGTCACCAATGCTGTGTGCAGAGAGCAGGGCAGTGGCTTTGTACAGGCATTGTCCCACAGAACCAGCAGGGAGTGCCTTCCACCCAAGCTGCTGAAGTCCTGCCTTAGAGATATATTGCTATCTTTCATTCTTATGGAAACTCTTTACCTTTTTGATATCTTTAAGACTCCACTAAAAGTGCCAAGATCCCAGTGAAAGGTTACTGCTGCATTCCTGGTAAGTGAAAGTTCACTGCTATGTTCCTGGAATGCTGACTGCTCTCATGAGGTCCCCTTTACCCAGTTCACGTGCTCTGCTCTTAGCTTCTGATTCTGCTTGTGCTTCTTGCTGTAAATTTTGATCTGATAATGTCCAGTGTAAAGGGTGGACCAACCTCTTGGGTGACAGAGCTGAGCTGTCATGGTAACGTTTGAGTTGGCACTAGTGACTCCTGAGTACCCTTAGAGGCTGATTGCTGCTGGGCTCTTCTGTTGTCTTCCCTGGAGCCTGTTCCTGATGTACCCTGCAGCAAGTGAGGACAGCCTGCAGCCCAGGAAAGCAAGTGGAGTGAACACTGCAGGAAGAGAAAGAAACCCTTGGAGAAAAATACTAATTACATATTTTGACCTTGTTGCGTTAGAGATGGCATCACCCACATTAGCCACTATTCATGATCATTCCCCAGGGCCTGAATTGCTTCTGGACAAGGAGAGATGTCTGGGGCTTTTATTGTGCCTGCCTGGTTAAGTTACAGAATGAAATATATACCATGTAATGCTTTTGGACAAATTCAGTAGTTCTTAGCTGCTTTTGCCTGCTCTTTGTCTTTTGTAGCTCTAAGCAGCTGATGTAGCAGACAACAATTACAAGACCAAAATAAAATCCTGGGCAGAGGATGGAAGTAAGCTGCCCAAAGAGAGCAGGGGTGGAGCACAGTGTTCCCTTTGTGGAGGAGGAGGGAAATTGGACAGTAAATTAACAAAGAAATTTGTTCTACGCATTTGCTTTAAATGCTGGCAGGTGGCTCAGTTGTTCGTGTGCATGACTAGGGGCCAGAATTTGTGTTGCAATGTTGTCCTGCTCAGTCATCCTTTTAAAATGTTCTCACCCTTTGGTACCTTGTGCAAGGCAAGATCTCTCCCAAGTGAGAGCTGGTAATGGAGCGAGTTAAGTGTGCTCGTGATCTAAGGGTAGGATGGGAGTGGGCAGAGGCAAGTGGGAAAGAGACACTCTGTGAAGAAAGGAGAGAACCAGTTATTTTTTGTAAACCTTCTTAGATTAAATCAGTGCTGTGTTTAAGAGAGGTAGAAGAACTTGGTGCCCATAGAGGGGGAGCATGACTGGCATCCTCTGACTGATTCAATATACTCTGCAGCTTCCCCTTGTGAGAGCACTGGCCTGCCTACTCTGAGTCTGGCTAGAATTAGGTCCAGTTTGTCACAAGGTGTGTTCAGCTGCCCACCCTCATGTTCCTGTAAAAACAAGAATTGCATGCACTTGCTCTCAGCATATAGGTGTCTGGCTTGTTTTGTTGGTGCACTGATTTTAATGGCATTTGAATGAGGAATGGGGGCCTTAAAGCTATAAGGAAGGAGACCTCCTGCCTCCATCTTTTGATGTATTGGTCTTTATGTAGATATATAAGACATCACAGAATCTGCACAGAGGAGTCGTATTCTGGTCTCAAAACCACTTAATTCATCTCTTGAATGTATTTTACACCAAATCCATTGAAATCTGAGCTTTAGAAGTGCACAAAATTAATTTGCTTTCCATGAATGAGCACTGATCCATGTCCCAGTGGTGAGCAGTCAGTTTTACCCTAATCAGGCTCCAGCTCGCTTTACACTAAGGAATGACAGGATTCACGGTGGTGAATCACGGTGGTCAGTCCTTCAGCTCTGCCTCCACAAACCAAATGAGAAAAACAGGTACTAACACACAGGATGGGATGCTGGGCTTCCTTCTTTGAGATTGCCTGAGCTTCTAAAACTTTGGAAAAAAACCCACACATACAATCTAAATTTTAAATTAAAGTCAAACTATGGCTATATAGGTTAGATCTGTTTGTATCTTTTGGTGTTAATCTCCCTGTGAGAAGCCTATTTAATTTTCATACATTGTATTGTCCATCTCTGCATCCTAATAGCATCATGGTCTGGCCTTCTGTGAAGGTACTGACACCATCTTTCCTGTGTGTACGACAAGTTGCCTCACAGGGTTCACCCTCATCTAATTTGTCATCAGTTCATCTCATTCTATAAGACTGTATTTTATATTGTGTTGGCTTCAAACCTGGACAAAGCACAGACATAGTCTAAGCTATTGCCTCATTTTTATTTATTTAAGTCCCATGCTGCCAACTTGACCCATTTTTTCATGCTACCGACTGTTCAAATCTCACAGATTAATTAGTCAAGGAAAGCACAGCTGATCCTGGAGCGAAATCCATACCCACACATTCTGCCTCTCTGAGCTCCAACCCTCGTGGTTTTTTCCCCATTCTGGGATGTAAACTGTGGGTATTACACTGTGCTGTAATAGACCTCACTAGCCATTATCATTAGCAGTGGGTACCAGCTCAAAAACCCAGTCATCAAAGAACAAAAATGCTGGCAGCTAAATGGAGAAATCCAGCCAGGAGGAAAACAACCCAGAGCATCAGCCAGACGGCTGCTACTCCCTGTACGGAAGAGGAGGACTGGGCAGGACAAGTCGGCTAAATGTTGTCTGACACTTAAAAACAACTGTTCTGTTGTGTTTGAGAACGTCGGTAAGAAGCCCCAGCCCAATGCAAATTGCCACCAGTACACCTCAAAATGACCACAAACAGGCTGAACCCCCCTTTCCTTTCTGTGTGTGTGTGTGTATGTGTGTGTATATATATATATATACATGTAGGCAGGTGTTGTATATCCCTCATTTATTAGAGCCCTAGGATGTTTTTAAGCTTGCTTGCTCAAACCTTGGTAAATGTTGTTACACCTGAGAGCCTTATTTGTGTTTGCATCCTACTGAATTCAGGTTTTTTTCTCTTTTTCCCCCATCTTTTTTTTTTCTCTCTCTTCAAAAATGTTATTAACTAGAGCATTAAATGCTGGCCTCCAGCAGGGCCTTCTCCATATGTTTACAACAAATGTTTCCTCCATAGAGAGAGGGATGTATGTGTGTGAGAGAGCATGCAGATATAATAGGGCAGCTCCCAGATCCAGCCTCCCTGGGAGGCGAAACTCAAGCACTTGAAATGCTTATCAGCTCAAATAACTCATATGGAAACAGATTGTAACATCTCCGGGTGCACCTTTCACCCGTGGGGAGGGGAGGACTGCAAGCACCACCAGGAGGTTTTTCTGCCCTGTGATGAAGGTTGTCCCATCTCCTGGGAGAGCCCCGGCTGGGCTTGGGTGTGGCAGGGGCTGCGTTATTGGGCAGGTTGGACTACAAAGCCAGTTGGACTGATTCCTTTCTTTCCACTCATCTCTCCACCCAAGTTCTGTGCACAAAACATATTTCTAATCTAGCCATGACTTTCTTCCCCTGTGAGCAGTTGGGATGATGTAGCACATCTGCCTTCAGTGTTCCTGAGCATCTCTCTTTTTGTGGAGGCTGTGAGGTTCATGGCTGTGCTTAGCCCTGACCTGCAGCGTTCCCAAAAAACAGCCCTTTCCTGTAGGAGCTGGGGTTAGAGGCTGTTGTAATGCAATTCTCCTGGTTATCAGTTGGAACTGGGCATCTCTGCGTTGTCCCCATTGTGTCAGCACTGTGTAGTTTGACTGTTGAGGTGATAGCAAAGGCAGAGTTAATTGCAGCTGTTTTGAACTGAAAATAACAAGTAATATTCATCAGTCATATCCCTCTTTTGGCTTGTAATTAATTCATGTGTTGACCCTTATTTTATACGAGTGTGTGGTGTTCACAATGATGTACTTTGAAGGATTTTTATTTTGTGTATGCTCATCAGCTGCTCCACCTTCATAATTTGTTTTACTGTGGCTGTCGCCCAACAGTGAAGGTTTTGTTTCTGCTTCCTGCTCAGCAATTGAAATTTAAATGGGGAGAAGCAAATAGAGTAACAAATAATATGCTTTGGTACACATTTTCATGAGGAATAATTGTTTGAACTAAAAGCTTTCAGGATTCATTAAGCACTGGGCGTTTGTGGAAAAGCTATCAGAGCATTTATGAATAATGGAACATGAGTGACTATTGCACACTGAACTCTGCCCTTTTAGATTATGCATATATTTGTGACCCTAATTGTGTATAGTGGAACACCTCCTGAATCAACTCATTATTGAAAGGAGAGGAGAGGAAGCAAGAAAATCTGGTTTTTTTCTTTTGTTTGTTCATAAGTAGTTGTAAAAGAAACAGAAAACAGTTATTAAAATTGAATGTTAAATGTTCAAATTGAAAATATCTTTTTTAATTGGAAGAACCACACTTCTTCTGACTGGTATAGCTTAAATTTGTTGTTTGACTTCAAGGTGACGGAATAAAATGTACAGCCTGTGCTATAGACCATATGTAGGACACTGCAGTTGAAATTATTTGTTTGGCAAAGTTGTAGGTTATGGAAAGCCCAAACCATGATATGTGCTCTGCACCTGATGAAACATCAAGGATGTATCAACATGCGTTTGGGAAAGCTGCAATAGTTAATACATTAGCCATAAGCTATGTAGGCCATTTCAAACAAGTTCAAGTAAAAATAACTCCATACTGTAAGATACCCACTTGTGTTCACAAGTTTTTATATATGTTACAGAGAAACTGCCTTACTGTTCCAAACACATTGAAAAATGAGGCGAAATGTAACTCAAAGCAAGCAAAGCTTCAAACATGCCTTTGGCTGTATTTCTGTGTATTTGGGCACTAGTGATACCTATAGGTACTTTTATTTCATCTTTCTCCAGAAATTCTTCAGTTTTACCTGGCTGTAGTTTACAAAGGCTGTCTGGTCTCTGTTCTGGAGCCATGTGGCTAGGATTAGTGTTTGAGGACATTTTGCAGCAGATCTGGTACATAGGGCAGGTGTGTTTGGGAGGGATTTGAGCAGTTTGAAGCTGAAAGAGGGGCAGTGGAGCAGCTGAGAGGCAGTGTAAAGATGATACCTTTGCTTCTGTCCAACCCAAAGATGTGCTCACTCTCATGATTGTGTGTAGGCAGAAGCCATGTAATACTGATGGGGATTGTGAGCCTTTTCCCAGGAAATCGGTAGCAAATTCTCTGGTGACCTCAGTGGAAGCAAAGATGGGCCAGTCCTCTGGAAACTTGTGTTCTTTGGGGGTAACCCCGACAGCGTAACTGAGCTAATTGCATCATCTCTTGAATTACTGTCAGTGTCAACAATTTAATGTTTTCTTTATATTAACAGCATCTTCCATTTGTTTTCCCAAATGGTCTCTGCCCCCTCTCCCTCAGTGTGTTGCTCCTGCTGTGCTGTTTGGCCAGAAAGTATCCGAGGAGATTTCATTCCACTCGGGATGCTGTGCCTTTCGAACCCGATGCCCGCAGTTGGTTTGATGGTTTATGCTCTGCTGCAGGGGCTCTCTGTCTCCTGCCCAGCCTTGCATGACTCCAGCTCTGGCACCTCTGCCTTCCCAAACATCCCAGGGTGTATCAGGGTGTATCGGTGCTGCTCTGCTGGAAAACCTGTGATGGAAAGGGCTGAGGTTACGACTGTTGTGTGCAATGCCCATGGAGATGTGTTTTCGCCTATTTATTTTCCAGCTCATGTTTCCTGGGTATTTTGATGTGATAGGCAGTGACTTTTGCTTGACAAAACCAGCCAGTCACTGCTCTGTACAACCAGGGCCTGGGCTGAGCTGTTGGTTAGTTTATTTTCCAGTGATCATTTCCTGACTACTTTAATAGCCACCTCATTACGTCTCAGTATTTAATGGTTTATGAAGCACGTGAAATTCTGTAATAACTTCTGGACTCGTTTTCATAATATCAATTTGCACTATGTAGATAACTGTTAGTTTTCATTTCATTTTTGTAGTGATTGTTCTAGAAGGTTAATACCAGTAGTTTGGCAGTGCTGGTGGTGCATTAGCATCTGTTTGTCTGCCCTTCTGTCTGTGGGGGCCTGGTCTTGCCCTGAATCAGGTGTGAGCAGCCCATGGAGGAGGCACATGTGGAAGTATAAATCTTTCTTGAAGGGTTTCTTCTCATGTTTGAAATGGGTTTGGGCACAGATGAGAGCAGAGTTGTCATCTGTGCCATTAGCCAGGATTTGCTCTTAGCTTTGCAGACAGGTTATTCTCCTTTTTCTTCTTCCTTTCATCCCTTCAGAAATCCAGCTTTCGTTTAACAGCTTATTGCTGCAGAACCAGCAGTGTGGACTCTGCAACACTGCCCCGAGATTTACTGGCTCCTAGAAATGATGTTACACTTCCACTCTGAACTTACCTTCAACCTGAAGTCACTGGAGCACAGTAGACTTTCCTGCTGCACTAAATGAACCTTCTAATGCCCCATTTTTGTTTGCCAGGTGGGTGCTCCCAGTCAGTAATGAAATCCCTCTTCCCATCTGCTACAAACCCTGTTATTTCTGTAAGGCTCAAAGCCCACTAAGGAAAACAACTGGTGAGTCTGACAGGATCTCATTTTATAAAGTGATGTTGGTTATCTTAAAATTAAAGACGAATGTAATTCACTTCCTTAGATTAGCTAGAACTGGTATTAGGTTGACAGGTCGATAAGCACTCATTCATTGTATTTAAAGTCTGATATAACATTAGCTTTCTTTGAGGCTCCTGGAATGACATAAATATTCTAAGATTTAATGAAAATAACCAGTATTTTTTATTGCCTCCCCTCAACCAGCTCTTTTAAACTCTTGAGTGCAGGTTACTTGCCTTAAAATGTCTGAATTTAATAACTGCTATATAACAGCCTTGTGTTACTTGTTAAAATTGAAGTATTTTATTATCTTCTGTTGTGGAATGGAAGCTATTTTTGAGCACTTTTTACATTATTACTGTCACTTTTAGTGGTTTTTAAGACATCTTTAGTCTTTAATTTTGCTGCTTGGAGAATTTATTCTTGCATCACCTTGCTTGGATGCTGCTTTCAACAGTTCCTGCCCTGTATTTATTGCTATCGATTTGCTTTTGGATTTTCCTCTCTCCTGTACAGTTTGGGGGTTTTCTTTAAACAAATTAGTCTGCATTTTTATTGGCTGTGGAATGAACGTCAGATGGAGTGTTCCAACCTCGAAGTGCGAGGCCAAGATTTCACTTCATCTTTGATTTGTAAGTAGTTTTCAGGCAAAGTGTCCTGTGTATCCTGAAGCAAGTTAATATGGATTTACTGACTTAGCTGGCACAGGGTGAAGGACCACTTTACTATCAAAAACATGCTAAGGAGAGCATACACATCCAAGGAATGCCAGTAACTGTTTCATTGTTACTAATTTTCCAGTGAAATGATTTAGTAATGGACCTTCACTGCAAAGATAATTTAGCTGCTAAATTATATCTAAATTACATGTGCACTTCCACTCTGTACACAGCCTGTCGGCACTTCTGTTGAAAACAGATAAAGTTTGAATACATTTGGTAAAGGAAAGCACATTAGAGAATAGAAATTAGTTTAGTTCTGCTTGTGGAGGAAAAAAATCCCATCAACATTTTGAATATTTTGTGTGTTTTTCCTTTTTTTCCCCCCTTTTAAATTGTCTGACTTAATGCTGCTTTCCCCTCTCACGTCACCTGAACCAGCAGGGCTGTTGCTGGTTCATCTGTTCTTTGTGGGAAAGTTTCTTTGTGTGATCCATGGTTATGGATTAAGAGCTTTCAGTGCATTACTGACAGAGCAGTGTTGCTGAATACTTAGCAACAAGCTTTTTCTCTCAAGTGTTTTTAATGAAACAGAAGTTTCTTGTTGCCATCTAATAGGTTTAAATACTATTAAAAAGAAATCCCCTCCATTTCCGTTAATCAGATTTTGTTTGCTACCCGTGATAACATAAGCTTGCTAGTTCTGACATGTTGAGGGAGATGAGACCTGAATGTTTAATTTTAAAAAGAAAGGCAGAAAAAAGATGGGATTTGTGTGGGAAAACTTCTTTGCGGTTCATAAAACCAAGAAGGGGGAGAAAAAGGGTGCAGTAATAAATTTTCTTCCTTTTACAGCTCGTCTTGAAGCAGAATGCAGGAAAATACTTGCAAATTTATACACAGTAATGTGATTAAATTTTTGCTTCTAAATTAATATCAGAAATTTGCTTTCTTTTTTTTTTAAGACCTATAGCAAGAATACTGTTTGCCAAACACTCGTGTTTTTAACTACTTCCCTAAGGAGCAGCTTGGGAACTCTCCAAGGATTACCATACTGCTGACTTCAGAAAAAATTAGAGAGCACAGAGAGAAATTTATTTGCAACCCAGGCAGCAAGAGAAGAACAAATCCCAAGTGATTGTGGGAACTGCTGACACCGAATTGCCTGGAAACAACATGTTTGGTGCATTTTGGGATCCGGCTGTTGTGACACTGAGAGGCCCCTGGGTTTGAGGGTAGAGTGAGAGTCCCTTCACATCTCCAGGGGACTCAGGGGCACAGCCAGGCCAGGGGTGCCCAGGGGGCATAATTTCTAAAAATTACACATAGTTGGTGGTAGTTTTATAGCAAGGACTTGTCTGACACTTCCGATTTATCCAACAAGCTTTAACGTGTTTTAACATTTGCCAGTCTGTGACCTTTTCATCTGATCTTTTCTACATGCAGTTGATGTGGGTTTTTTTATTGCTTATTTTAACCAAAAATGTATATGTAGTAAATGAGTTAGGCACTGCCAGGAGAGCACTATAAAGTGTCACAAGGGAATTGCCAGCTTTGCATTCAGTGGAGAGACTGGATAATGTTTGCTGAAGATCTAATAACCAGGTATAGTATTCAGATGAAGAGCAATATTCAGTAACTCTGTGTTCTGCAAATGAGGCTCAGCTGGTAGGACAAGAAAATAGCCCAGGAATATGTAAGTCTACATTATACTGTAAATACACAAGGGAGCTCAATTAAGGTTGTTCAGGAAATCTTGCTTGACAGTTTGCTTTGAATGTGTGATTTTTATAAACGTAATGCTCTTTTGGAACAGTAGTTTCTAAACTACTGTGTGTTTTCTAAAGAAGCATATAATATACTTGCTTCAGGGGGAACCTACAAGCAAGAACTGAGAGGTGCATTTGGCTCACACAAGGACTGCTCTCAGAAGATGCTGATCTTGCTGACAGAGGTGTCTGAGCTGTGCTGGAGGCTCTCAGTGTGTGTGATGCCAGCTCCGTGTGTAGGTCTCTGGCTGCTGCTGGGAGAGGACCCACCATGTGCTCCTTGATCTGTACCTGGTTCCTGCTGAGCAGAGAAACCTCAGCGCTGAATTTATTGGTCTTTGTTGTTCTTACAGGCCTGTGTTTTGTGGGTGTTGTTGGGAGTGGAAAGTGGATGTGAAGGGACTTACTGTGTAGACCTTTGCTGGTGAAGTGGTGAGTGTTGTCCAGCCACTGCTGCTCCATCTTGGGGAATTTTAAAACCTTGTGTGGGTGAAAGCTGGAGGGCTGGATTGTCCCTGCTCACACGAAGGCAGCACTTTAAAGCACTGTCAGTGGCACAGCTTTGGTGAGATGTGGCTGGGCAGGGCCCGGAAGGGTCTGTACACACAGCTTGGCTCCAGCTCCCCAGAGGAGCATCTCTAGGTTGCTAACAAGGCCCCTGGCTGGTTTGGTTTCCAGGACTCTGCAGTGACAGGTGTGTTGTGAGAGCTGTGACTGTGTGGGTTCTTCAGAGGTGACCCTGTTCTCCCTTTGTGGCTTTCCTACCTGGAAAGGTAGTGAGGGATGATACCCTGCAAATCTGTAAATTGGGCACAGAGCTCTGTTATCGTAGAATGATACAGAATACCAAGAAATACACACCACCACATACTGTGCTGTTGTGTCTCTTGAACACAGGATTAGTGAATTGTCCAGATTTCTGCCTTTTGGATTCAGTCCCTGAGGTCTCACAGGTCTTGCCCACGAAGAGGAAGTACCTACACCTGGATACTTACATGTTTACACACATATGTTTTGAAAAAGTAGGTGGTTGCTTCTCTTAACTACGGTAGAGTCTTTCTCCTCTCATACTCCTGCAGAAAGTCATTTGCTTGTGATCCAGTTTTGTGCAATGTAGTCTTTTAAATGGTTGATTTCTTTATTCTTATTTTGGTTTGTTTTTTTTTAAACTGGCACTTTGAAAGTGGGTGCCCATTGGCATTCTGCAGAGGGGAACAGAATCATCTGCTTTGTCAATATTTTACCCTGGTATATCATGTTCAGTGTAAGTTGAAATTAATTGCCTTTTTTCTTTCGTCCACAAAACCAATTACAATTCTGTCATCTATTTAGGATTAATAATATGAAATGTATCCCTTTTTCCAGATAAATATTCCACTTAGTACACCACAGGTATTCTGACCATAGGCAGAAGTTACATCAATTTCAATTATATCCCTGTTGCCAATTATTATAGAATTTTGTGTTTATGTCCTTAATTTGAGTTAAATGTGGCTTATATTGATGGAATTTAAATAATATCCTCACTGAACATAATTAAAATATTGCAATATCAAGATTGTGAATGTCCAGTGAAATGGGTCTTTTTTCCCGGAGTTTTATACTGTAATATTGATACTAGATACATTGAAACATTTTTAATGTGTTGAGACAGTGAAGGAGTGAGAACCTCTGGTGAAGCTCAAGATGATGGGAGGAGGGATCAGGATTCTACTCTCACAAAGAAAGCCACTCCTACCTTGGTTTTAAATACCAGGTACTATTTGAATATTTTGGGTATTTTGAGTGGACCGACTGTTGATGGTGGGAAGGACAGGTTGACTCTATGCTTTTTTTTCCCCCAAAACTTTTGTTATATTTTGGGAGGAATGGGGTGATGGGGAAGTAAAGCTAAGCAGCAGCCACTGAAACCAGATAGGATTTCAAATGTCACCCTGAGGATGCTTGGCTTTGCTTAATAATACAGGATGTATATGCAAATCCCAGGATTTATCACTTTCAAAGGTGTCACAGCTTGTCAGAACTGCCACTAATTATTGTCCCCTTGTGCCATTGCCGGCTGCACTGTCTCACCCCAGGACCTCTGCTGGCCCTGGGAGACACATGGAGCACTAGGCAGGAATTTGTCCTGATTATACAGTATTGATCCATAGCAGCAGGGGAAAAGGAAAATGCTGAAGGCTTTTGCAAGGACCCACGTCTGTCAAACTCTGCAGGGTTCTGGGATTCATTCTGGTTTCATTTTGCCTGAGTTTAGGTCCTTGATAGGTCACCTTTTTGTTTTGAGTTCACTGAGTACAAGACTTGGCCCTTAGCCCTGAGTGCTCTCCATGCAAGTGGAGTGTGATTTTTACAGGACTGTGATGTGAACTCCCCAGTAACTGGTCTCACCAATATGGAAGATCCCTCCCCATGCACACCACATGTTTGGAATGTCAGCCCTGGAGGTTTTGCTTTAATTTTTTAGTGTGGTGAAACAAGATGCGGGTACAGTTTGCATGAAAATAGCCATATATAAATTAGTCATCCGCTCCTAAAGTGATAAAAAGTGATCTGAATACTGCTGTGGAAGACAAAAAAAGTGTTCTCTAATCTGTATACACTTTGAAGAATACTTTTGTTTGGCTCAGGAAAGCACTCAGCATGAACTCCCTCCTACCCAAGTACTCCAAGAGCTGATGTTACAGTGAACCATTCATGTGGCAAATTAAAAAGTCTGGTGGACGGATGATATGGTTCCAAGAACTCAATAAAACTTATTACCTACAAGACTGATCTTTCTATTCCAGGGACATATGTGCTGGTAGTTCTGCAACAGCAGGAATAATTAAGAAAAAAAATACTGTTTTAGTAATTTGAGGCTTCATTTTAATAGAGCAAAAGAACTAATTTCTACCACAGTATATGCAGGATTAAGTGGAAATCTCCCCTCCATTGCCTTCCCAAAAAGATGTGGGCTTCCCAATCAAAGTCATGCTTGGTAAGCTCAAATAGTGATGGAGGTGTTAATATATTAAGGGAAAACCTGAGAGGGCTGAAGTAGACAGGAGTGATTTGACTTGCCTCATCAGGGCTGTGAATGTATCAATTTATTCTGGAAAAGAGCCTCACCGCATTTAGACATAATGGCAGCTGAGAAACACACGGCTCCCTGTGAATCAGCTGATCTCATAAAGTTTCCCCACAAAGTATTTTAGAAACAGAGACAGTGCCATCATGCATCTCCTTGGTCCAGGAACTGGTTGGTGTTTGTTAGTGATTCTCCAGGGTAGGAAACAATAAGGAAAACCTTCAAATCCCAGGATCCAAAGTGAGACAAACCCCGAGTAAGAGTTGTGAACACTGAAGTAACTATGATGAGCAGTGGTGTGGTAAATCACAGCTACTCTTCAAGAGGCTGCCTCTTCTGTCAGCTGCTCTTCGTGTGACCCAGAGGTACCTGTGGGAGCTGTAGAAGTGATGCTGCTCTTTTCCATATTTAGGGTGTATTTGGAAGTTCTGTCTGGAAGAAGGGCACTGACTTAAGCACTGTAAACAGACTGTGGTGCCTGCTTGGTCAGCCACTGTCTGAGAAGGAAGAAGGGTGTGGAAGGTGGTAACTGGAACTGCTATGTTGCTTTCTGTACTTTTTTCACAAGAGAATGTTGGAGAAGTCCTTGGAGTTGAACTCGCAGGCTGTGTGTGGTGGGAGCCTGCAGAGGCCAGCTGGCAGCCTTGCAAGTGTTATAGGCACCCTCCTGTTCCTGGGATCCTAAAAAACCATTTTAGCTCCTTTTTTTTTTGGGGGGGGGGGTTGGTGAGGGGATGTAGATCATCAGTGCTCTGAACAAGAAATTTTATTGGATAGTCATAGAATCATTAAGATTGGGAAAGACCTATAGGATCACTGAGTCCAACCATTAGCCCAGCACTGCCATGTTCACTGTTAAACCATATCCCCAAGTGCCACTTCCAAACACCTTTTGAACACTTCTAGGGATGCTGATTCCACTGCTTCCCTGGGCAGCCTATTTCAGTGCCTGAATCCTATGATTGGGTGTGAGAATTGTGGTATACTTTTAGATCCTAAGGGAAAACTTTGGGTTTTGTCATATGACTATGGGCTTAGGCTTATGCTGGAACATGTATTTCTGCATAAATCAGCTCAAAACAATTGCCATTATTTGGCATAGCCATAAAATTAATAGGTAATTTCAACTCTAGGCAGAATTATTTTTATTTCCATTTCCACTTGTGGCAGTGTTGTGTATACCAAGAGAAATTCTCATTATACACTACTTCTATGTCAGTATTTTGAAGCCAGCAGCACAACTGTGTGTCTCCTTGATCTTCTCTTTCTTCCTTTGAGCCAAGTAACTTCAAGAAACATTCTCAGCTAATGATGACCAGACAGCAACAGTGACTCTGCAGTTCTGGTAGTTCAATTACACGCATAAAATCAGGAGCTTGACTGTAAGAAGTATTTTGGTATGTTCCTTTTGTTCTGCTCCCTTGGCTTTCTCCCCTCATTTGCTTATATTGTCTTTGGAGGGATGTATTTCCCTCATTTGACGAGCAGGGAGGGCCTGCATTGCTGGATGTGTTTCTTTTTATAGTCAGTTCTGCTCTCCAACAGGATCTGCAGATGGAGTAATTGCCGTGCACGCGGCACCAGCGCCTTTGTTCCTGCCCTGACAGGTTGCTTTTCAGTTGACTTGACTTTGAAGTTCTGAGGTCTCATTTCTTAGAAATTTGTTGTGGTTTTTTTGACATTATTCCTTGTATGTTTACGGAGCTTTCCATTCACATCCCCTTCTTGTCACTGCCTTTGCACTGCCTGGTTACGAGAGAGATTTGGGGGTTTATAAATAATAAAACAGAACGAGGCAGATCTATCCCTTGTTCAGTTCAGCAAAGCTCTTGGGAAGCAGGATTCTTATTAATGCTCATCTTCCTGCTGGTGACACGAGGCGGGGATGGACGTGCATGGCTAAGGGGATGGCATTGTTGTGCTTTCATGGGTTTTGTCTCCGTGTGTTTGCGTTGGGCAGAGATTGGCGTGAGTTTTTCAGCTCTTACATGGGATCATTGTGGAAGCAGTTCATGTCTGTTAGTTGTGAACAGATGGTAATGCGTTATTTTTGGCATGGGGAAGGAAAAGGAGACCTCACGTTGCATATGAATAGACATCTCTGGGGTTTGTCCTACCAAAGTGAGGATGCAAAAGTAAAAGGAGAGTGAAGCTTACCTGGGCCTTTGTGCCCTGCTGTGTAGGACTTCAGTCAGTCCTGGCTTTATCTGTTGCTTCGGGAAGTTCTTCAAGCTTAGGGTGGATGCAAACATGGCAGGCCTGATGAGCACATTTGTTTTAGCTAGTCAAAAACGTACTGTTTGCAATTTTTGGAATACTTCTAGAAATAGGTAGGTAGATAGGCCAGCAAGTTGGGTGGGAGACAAAAGGACTAGCCTGACTAGTAACATCATGTCATTTGGGCTTTTAGTATCAGTGTGACTGGGACTGTGTTGTTTTGGCCATTGCATTACCATAGGCAAAAAGGCCATTTCTGACAAAGTGATGTTACACTCCATGCAGGAGGGAACATGAGGAGATGCTGCTGTGCTGAGTCAGTGTAATAACTACTACAAAGAGCCCATTTACAAACTTACCTGTATTTAGTAGCTGACTGATTGAGAAAAGACCTTGTGGGGAGCTGAGGGGAAAGATCAGAATTTTGTTTTAGACTCTGTGATAAAAACCTGAACATCTGCAAGGAGGAGCCAAGAAACAGTTTGATCTTTTGCCATAGAAAGCTTCTTGATTCCTCTATCCCCACATATACCTCCCGTGCTCTATTTCCCACTGTATTCTCTCACTGTTCAACTTTCAGTCCAGCTCTCAGGCTGTGTGAGGAGGACTGTGGCACAGGTGCTTAATTACCTCCAAAATAAACTGCACAACTCTATGGTGAAAGCAAACCCAGGGAGGGAAAGAACGAGACCAGGGAATTTGAAATTGGGGTTGTTTAGCTTTTAGGATGAATGTTTCTAGGGCCACATCTTGGGAGCAGTCAGCAGATGGAGGAAAATCTGAGGACCTGAGAAACTTCAGGAGTTAATGCATCCTGGGTGAGATGTGGCACTATACATTTGTCATTTAAGATCCCAGCAGCATTTTCCAGATTGAGGAATTAAGGATTTGGAGTGGGGAAGTGGAAAGCTCTTTGTATTCTGTGCAGGGTCCAGCCTGGGCTTTCAGGCTTGAGGGATTGCTCTCCGGCACAAAGCCTGGGCAATTCCAAGATGCATGTGCTGCCTGGTTCCCTGTAGTTTCTTAGTTGTCTTTTAGTTTGTTTAAATAAAACTTGACTTGCAGCATGAGAATTTTTTCTTGGATGCATTTTTAATGAGCTTTTCTGCAGTCAGTAGGACCCAGAGGTAGTTCAATGTCTTCTGCTCAGTGCTGCTGATCTTCGTCAGAAATTAGTATTTAACAACACCTCGTGAGTTTAAAAGCCATTGAAACACTGCTTATGTATTTTACTTTAATTCTGAATGTTTTAAAGTGGTAGTAGGTTGGGTTTGTTTTGAGCCGTTTCCACTTTTGGCTGTGACTTTTTGGCTTTTCGTGGAGCTGTTGTGGTAGCAAATGTTTTCAGGTCAGTTCAGACTAATTAAACGCAAAGACACAATTGTAGGTGAGCATCTGAGAAGGTCAGCTCTGGGGCTTGCCTGGAGCCTTCTCCTGAGACAGTCATTATCTGGTACCTCACGCCTGGCCACGTTCATCACGCTGCTCTGAGCAGCGTGTACACAAGGGTTGGACTGTGTTATCAAGAAGATTTGGCTCTTCTTGTGCAGACCAATTCAATATAACAGCACTTGGTATATGCAGATGTGTATGTTGGCTTTTGACACAAGTGTGCTATTGCCTTTTAATTAATTCTCTTGGTCTTAATGCAACGTACCGGGCCATCGTAAGGCATCAGTGTGCTAAGATGGTAAAAAAAGATGCTTCTATGTTTTTACTACGGTATAAGAGAACAAAAGGGTTTGGTTTATAGCTTTTTTTTTAGTTATTTTTATAAGTGACAAAAACCGTGCACTCTAAAAATAACCAAAATAACAGGACTAAGTGTACAGAGGCAAGAGTGAGGCATGTGTTTAACCCCTTGATAAATGTACCCTACAGTTTAGTTTGTATCCAAGTCAAGTTATTTAAAAGCCGAAATACAGATTTGCTTTTGCTTGACTTCTTTATAGCAGGTATAAATTTATCTGATCTTAAAGAGGAATGGGGGGGCAAATGTTCATTTGGAATCATGGGCAAAATGATTTTTGGACCAAAAAGGACTTTCTTGGATGTCAGAATGATGACTTGCTGGCAATTAGGCTGAAAACCACGGATCTCTCTAACCATCCATTGAAAGTATTTTTGCATATCCAATTGGGTATATCTTTACTTCCTTGCTGTTGCTTATGACGAGCTTGTTTCTTCCCTCCCTTCTAACTAACACATAATCAAGAGGGAGAGACTTCATTGTGGTGGTTCCCAATGATTCTAGTTCTCTGTGAGAAAACTAACCCTCTGGGATGCTGTGATATAAATAAACACTGTCCCTTTCTATCTGTGATAAACTTCTGAACCCGGTGTCTTTGTGAATTCTGTGTGAAAAATGATGATTATTTGCCTAAATGAGCTCTATAAATAAACTTTCTATTTTAAGAAGTGTGGTGCCCACTGCAATACAACTGCTGTATTTGGGAGAAAAAGGTATTCTGTTTTAATGAAGTACCAGAAAGACTGTGCATTTCTTTGCTTGAATTCCATACATAATTGAAAACATACAGGAATTTTATTTTGTAGTGTATATACTCCATAATACTTAACAGCAAGTAGGTACCACACATTATCTTACTCTAGTAAGTATGAGGAAACAGAACATGCCACCAGCAGCAGTGGATCTGGCAAAGCTTAAGCTTGTTGGTGGGTTTGGTGGTAAAATTTCTGACTTACCCTGAAGTCAGAAGGCACAGGAGATCACTGTGGTTACCACCCAAGAGCTGAAGTGCCACTGAGGAGGATGAATCACGAACATCTCAGGAGGGCTCTCTGACTGAATGCCAACGTGCAGGGTGGGTTTGCACTGACATGTGCTGCTTTCGGAAAACATTTAAAGTTGCAAAGCAGCATCAATTGCATGCAGATTTTGTTCACCTCTTTTGGGTCTGTGTTTGGCCCAGGTCTGAATTTTGTACAGAATTTGCCTGATGCTTTCTTTGTTGAGTTAAATGTATGTGGTTCACTGGTGCCGCCCGGGCAGAGCTGTGTATTTATAGCTGGCCCCTTTTCTCTGTGATAAATGTGGCAAATTGGTTTTCAGGGGGGAGTTGGTTGTTTTTAAGCACGAATTCAGCTCATTGGGCCAGCTGGAAATGTCAGGAGAGGCAAGGTACATAAATCTCTGTCTGACAGGCTCAGGAACAGAAGCTCTGTGCGTTGTTTTACCGTTAGGCAGAGTCACATTCTCACCTGGTGTGTGTTGACACAGGCTCTGAAGTCAGTGAACCTTTCCAGAGAGCTCTGGACACAGATGGTTGTCGTTACTTCCAGGGGCCACGATACCTAAGCTCATCAAAGAGTGGAATGATAAAGCTGGTTCTTGATCTCTGGATCCTAAAGATCAGCAGGAGTAATGACTCTATCCGGACCACCCATGACAATGGAGAGCTGTATGGCGTGGAAAATTTCCCCTGGATGGACGTGCATATGGATTCATGGCTTCATGCTTGTACCAGCAGAATTGGGGGCTATTATTTATGTCTGTAGCAGAAAAGACATTGAGGTCTTTGTTGTGAAGACCTTGTGTTCCTAAGAACGCAAAGCAAATTAAATAAATTAATAAGGAAATAAAAATGACACAAATATAAACTAATGGAATAGGAATTGACCTTAAGCAAATCAACCCTCCTTTTTCTTTGCATGGAAATACAGAGACCAGACACTGAGATCATTTGTCATGATTGTGCCATATTTATTTTGGAAGGTGATATGATTTATTGTGTTGAGTGTCTCAAGCAAGTCTCTGCTGTTGCTGAGTTTGACTTCGATGTCAGTACTTGGCTCTTCACGATGAAAACTCTTGTTTTGAGAGGCCTCTACCAGGTTTCTTTTCAGTGCTATGATAGAACCAGGGCTTTTGGAGACATTTGAATGGAAGTACCATGTCAGGCAGCCACTCAAGGCAGGCTTTCCAGGAATGGGAAAACACTGAAAATAGTAGCTGGATCCTTAGACTTGTAGACAGAACAGAGCAGATGAGAGATTGGAAGACTCCAGTCTAATAGAGAAGCATTAAAGGAAGGAGAGGAAACCTTTTCTTGGTGCAAACTCTCAGTGAAAAGATCACTTGGTCAGCAAGACTTGGGTGGAGGTATTAGAGTCTGCATTCTATGTGGATCAGAGATGAGGGCAGGGAGAAGGAGACTGTGTGTTGCTAAAAAAAACCTTCCCAAGGAACCAGGAGGTTTTATATGGTCCTCAGGGTGACTTGCAGGGTGCTCTGGCTATCCCCCAGAAGCAGAAGAAGACTGGAAGGAATTGTGCATGGGATTTGCAGGAGTTTTAACTGGTCAGGAGTGTCCAGCTGTATTGCAGGGTGACTTTCTGGAGGCAGGTGGAGAAACACAGGTCAGTCAGTAGTGACTGCCCTGGAGCAGATGCAGTCCAGCTCCTGTCAGTGGTCTCAGGTGTAAGTGCAAGGACGTGAGGAATTTTTGCAGAAATCTCTGCAGTGTGTCACTTGGCAGGTTCACGTGCTTCCTCTGAGTACTTCTACTCTTGCTGAGTCTGGACTGACAGTTCCAGCTATTATTTTAATGCTGTGCAAATAGTCTTTGTATTTCAAAGTGGGGTTTAGATTTTAACAACAGCTCTTTCTGCAAGAGCTGATATTTCTCAGTGTTCTCGCAGCATTCAAAATGCCAGGGCCCTTGGGAAATAGCAAGCCTAATGTACAGTGGTCAGTGCTAATTAAACTTATAAATATTTCCTCTTGTGTCAGGATGTTGAAAATTCTTTGCTTTTGTTTAACTTGCTTTGTGATTTCCATGCTCTGATTATTTTTTATTCCTGCCCCCCACCCTGGTTGTTTAATGCATTGCATGCCATCACCAGAACACTTGTTTCTCTGTATATAAAACATACTGTTTCTGAGGGAGAAATGCAGAACTTGTAACCAAAGTGCTTGTCTTTTCTTAATTATACTTTTTTAAATTTTATTTTAAATATTGTTGTCAGTGCTGATAATTGTCAGGTGGTCTCAACACTTGCTACTTGAAGAGTGAGCTTTTTAGTGCTGTTGGGGAGGGTTGCTTAAGCCAAATATAAAAGTAATTGTTTAACTTTGAGTCAGTTTGTGCTTGTGGAACTGCCAGACTGACTTACAGCTTTCTATTGCTTCTTTTTGGGGTTTTGGCAAAGAACACGTCTCTGGCACACTGGGCACCCTGTCCTTCCTGTACAGGAGGCCGATCTTCCTGAGAAACAGACCTTTTTCTATTCTTTTCTACAGCTGCTCTCAGCCTGACTTGCTCTAAACTTGTGGAGACTCTTTCAGAGAGCCGGTCACGTTATCCAGAGCCGGCAGCATGGGGGGTAAGGTCATCCTGGGCAGCCACCTCTGTGTCCCTCTCCTTGGGAGTGCTGCTGCTTTTCCATGCCTGGGATTCCCATGAGGATCTGAGGGATGGACAGGTTTCCTTGTTACTTCAGAAGGATGCAAATACCAGAGATGGCCACGTTTGTGTCTCTTCGGAGACTCTGAGAAGATTCGAGGGTGCAAATGTGTAAATGCTGTTGCAAATCCACGAGTCAGTGCTATGGGATGACTCCGAGCATGGGAATGCCTGCTGGGCAACAAATGTGAAGTAAAACATGGGCTGCAGTGTCAGTGAAGGAGCCCTGAGCACTCCCATGGGGTGTGGGTACATCAGGCAGCTGCTGTGTCTGTCGGCTGGAGCAGCGTATGGGATGTGTTACCGTGGCTGCCTTTGCTGAAGTTGTGTTTCTTAACCCAACTTTATTTCAAACAAGAGGCTTTGAGTGACCAGGAGGAAAAACAATCCTAAGTTTGAAGTTGGGAAGTTCAGTCTCTCAAAGGATGTCTGACTGAGCAGCGAGCTCTGTCGTAACCCAGCACGAACAGCAACAGCATTGGCCTTTAGTACTTCTGAATTAGTCCTCAAAACTTTTGAATCTGGGATTGCTAAAGGAAAATTTTCTGGGCTCTTTTATGTGTGTCACTTAATCTCCGTATGTTTTAGTTCCAAAGTGTGGAAAACAAATACAGAAATGGTATGGGGGCTACAGAGTCTTTTTAAGGAGAGGGATATATTTAAGTGTGGAAGCTTAACTGCTCTTTTAAGTCCCTGATTAACTCCTAGAAAATTTGTCTGCCACTTCTTTGAATTAGAAGAGAACAATCTGTGTTTTCTGAGATTGGGTGAATCTAGAAGATCAGCACTCTTCCTTCTCTTTCTGAGGAAAATGATGCAACATTATGGTAAACAACATGAGCACTGCAGGCAAGGCCTAATCGGGGTCCCAGTGAAAGCCAATCATTAACAACCCTTTGCATCTCAGGATCTCTTTTATCATTGTGTATTTGCACAGCTGATTTCTTTATGCTGAAAGACAGCAAGTAGAAGAACCCCTCTGGTCCGAGGCCGAGTCTGCAGGCAGCACCACCCTGGTTAGGAGATTTGTGTCCCCATTCCTTTCCATTCCACTGTTTTGTCTGTGACCCTCTAACATTTACATGAGGCAGGAGTCAGAGAAAAGATGGAGAAGGATTTAGCCTGAAGGAAAACAGACTCTGATAAGAAAATGAGACTTTCAACCTCAGATATGTGCACACAGTCTGATGGGGTGGCTCTAGTTATTATTAGCTGTGGATATGCCTGAGACAGAAATGATGGTCTCTCTCTCATGGCAGTGCCAACTTAGATGGTCCCTAAAAGACTGGGAGATCTCTGGCATAGGAAGAAGTTTGTGCAGAAGCAAAATGTTTCTGTGTGAAAATGAGGTATTTGAGGCAGTAAACAGCATAATTCCCAGTGCAGGTTTTAGCTGTTATTTCCTAGAAACACATACATTCCTAGGATTACTTTTTTTCATCCTGCTTCCTTCATGGGATACAACAATATCCCAGATGTTAGACTTGTACTTCTGGTTTCCAATTGTTTTCCTTCAGATAACTCAGAAAGCATCCCTGAAATGTTACTCTTTTGAGGTCCCCTCGGGCTTGCTGAAGTCATTTTCTCGGCTCTGAGTCAGAAGTGCCATTCTCTGGCTTTTGATCTTTAGCACTTTCCTAAATTCTGTGATTTAGATTTTATTTTAACATTTTCTGCAAGAAAGACTCCGTGACATTGCTAGGGTTCACTTAGGTGCAAAGTGACACTATATATTAGAAGAAAGAATGGGGAGAAGGATTAAAACTAAGAAGAGTTGGCATGTTTGCATTACCTGATCTTTTGTCTTAGTGCTGCCCAGAGAAACATAAAAGTCTTGGCAAAGAACAAAATCAGGACATGGAGTTTTTTTTAAAGTCCTTCTTTCTGATGTATATGTGCATATGTGTGCCAGTAAACCTGGGATCTAGGAGCCTGATAGATTTGTTGGTGATTAATAACTGTGAATTTTGATGTTGGTGTTACTGAGGGCTTTAAAGATACTGCAGACTCTGTTGATTTTCATGTAAAGGAAGCAGCTGGGAAGATGCACCCAGTGGCCATTATCCTCACTGAATCCCCAGCTAGATAGTTCCTTCATGTAGTCTGTCATGGCTGTTCCTCTTCACTCCCAGATTCAACAATGCTGCTGTTTTTGGAAGCCTTTATGCACTGCTGTATTGTGCTAATGCAAGCTTTTCCCTTCTCCATAATATCTCCATTTTATAATATCATATCCATCAAAGTGGTGGTGAAAGGAAGCAGAATTGTGTTATGTTTCCATGTTTGGTGCAGAAACCTAGTTTCACACAGATTTAGTCAATATATTTTTTTCCTTTAAATTGTGCATTGCTAGTCAACTTAATGCCTTTTACAATAATCATTAAAGAAAAACCACAGGATAAGCTATTTCAACAGTTTAATGAATTAACCTGTTCAAGGATTATTTTCCAGAACCTTACAGCACATTAGGAAGGGCTCTGAAGTGAGTGTTAGAGTGCCGCATATTTGAGAAACTGTATTTTCCTTGTGTCAGGGCTGGGTGCCTGATGGGATTTCTTGATGTGGGTATGACCACTGGACTGCTACAGAGGAGCAGAGCTCAGCTGAGGTTTGTGGATTTGATCCATTACATCTCCACAAATGTGCTTTTCATTTTGTTTTTCACCCACACCTTTCATGAGTGGCATTCAGGGCTCACCAGGTGCCTTATTGTTGTCCTAGAAGCATGTCTAGTTCTTCTCTTCTGTTCTGAAGAGTATTGGATTTTGCTTGGGATTTCCTTTTTCAACCAGTCCAAGCAGAAGTTTCTGGATTAGGGGAGGCTCCACAGCAGCAGAAGAGTAGGAAGCCACTCTTCCCTGAGAGAAGAGCTGTGATTTATGTACTCTTTGCTTCTGAATGGTTTTAAGGATAAAGGAGCTGGATCCTAAAATAACAGTATCTGCTATGAGATGTTCTGTAGCTCCATGGAACTTTGAGTTAAATCCATGTGCTGATGGTTGGTATGTTGTTCTAGCCTTAGATGCAGCACAGCCTTGATTAGGCAGGAAAGGTCTTCCTACAAAGCTGTGTCTGTGAACAAGCTCAAGCACTTGGGCTAATGTTTCAGGGAACCTCTCTGAAACTTGAGAGGAAACATGAGACCTGAGAACTGGCAGGGAGAGGTGACCAGGCTGGCTGTCCATGACATACACAGGTACCTGCCTGTACCTCAGCTGGCCGGGAGCTGGTGCACTAAAAGAAGCTCTCAAAGTAACCCAGGTGAAGTCAGAGGCTGAAATGGCTGTTGGGATAGAGGAAAAATAAACTGAGGGGAAAAGGAAAGAGTGTTAGGGGCAAGAAGACAACTGAAGGAGACTTAACTCCCTGTGGGATGTGAGAGCAGGTCAGGTTACTGGTATGGAATTGGCTTCTCTTGGTGAACTTGCCCTGCTGTGACTTCTACAGTTGCTGAGCTGTGGTGATTTTACAAATATACCTGCTAACACACGTGTAATTATTTATAGTCTGGCAAAGTTCACATGCAGCCTTTGCATGAATGGTGTTGGTTGATGATTGTATTGGAAGCTCTATTTTAAAGCTTGTACAGCAATAAACAAACACAAATCCTGCAGTGCTGTGTGTTTTAAAGTCCCTATTCTCATACTGATCTGACGTTAAAGGGCTGAATCCTCTGCAGCAGTGGATGTAAACAGCTGTGCTGACTTCTGTAAAGCTACACTGGTTTACATCAATGAGTGTTGTGGCCTGAAATACTTGGGTATGTTTAGCACAGTGCATTTGTCCAAAAATATGATGACAAGTCTCTTTGCAGTGCCAAGGAAGTTGTCCCACGAGCAGTGGAGCGCACTCAGTACACGATGCCAGTTTGGTCAAGGCTGAATAGCAAACAACAAGACCCAGAACTGGGTAAATGCCTCTATAATTTGTCTTCTGACGTTGTACTGCCTGCAGCTCTGCCAGGGAAATGGAAAAATGTAGAGAAAGCCCCTGAGCAACCCGTCACAACACAATGAATCCAGCTTCCAAAACTATTGTAACTGGGATGCTGCTCTCCTCGCACATGCCAGCAGCTACAACGAACTAAACAAAACAAAAGCAACAACCCCCTTCTTTGAAAGAAAGGAGGGGGAAATCACATGATTTCATATTTTGTGCAAGTAACATAAACATGGCAGTTTGTGCAGCGGGCAGGGAAACAACAGGCAAGTCTAGATTCATGTGGGCTCCCTGCTTCAGGCCCCAGCTGTCACACGCCTCAGACCAGCAAGAACTCAAGGAAAATCAGAAGATGTTCCTTTTGGTCATGTTCTGCAACATGCACTTTATCCTGGCAATATGTACTGACGTGGCTTTGATGCAGTGGAGCAAGAACTGCTCCTGCAGACAGAAAGTCTCCATTGACACCCGTAGGTGAGGTGCTGCCTTCACAGGGAACCATCTGTTGTTATCTGGAGTATGAAGTGAGGGGAACTCAGCAAAAGGCTGTTCCTGAAGCTCAGGACCCTCAGAGTTTTGATGCAATATACTTGCTTGTTCTGCTTTGTGTCATGGACACGTAGGATCACTCCAGGGATCTCCTGAATCTCCAGGGTGCTTTGGAGAGACAATGCAGCTTTCTGATCCTGCCAGTATATAATGTCCAAGATCTTTTCCTGTTGTGCCATGTTTCCTCTTTCTCTTTTTTCTTTTTTTTTCAGACATGTTATTAAATACAATACTTTTTATTCATATAAAGTAGATTTTTCTCCAGATAAATACATTCTTCAAACAGAACTTAATGGCAGAAGTTTCCTGAGCAGAAATAAACCACATCTCTGTTGAAGCTGTGCTAGTGACAAAACATAGCCCTTTTCATCTTCAAAGCACGGTGCAAACTTTAAATAATGGATTTTTTTTTTTTTTAAACAGGGCTGTGAAGTATGTATTAGTGTTCCAGATGAAAGATGGGAACCAAGAAGAGAGGTTAAGTGACTCATTAAGGTTGTTGGGATCAGAGCCAGCTTAGAATGGAGACTCTCAAAGCTGCCTGGACCTATAGAATATGAGATTCATGTTTGTTCCCACTTGTGCCAGTCTGAGATCCAGAATCTTAGAATATTCTGAGCTGGAAGGGGCCCACAAGGATTACTGAGTCCAACTCCTGGTCCTACACAGGACACCAAAAGGATCCCACCATGTGTTGCTTCCTGAGCTCTGTCAGGCTTGGTTTAGTCTTACTCATATGCTGAGGTGCTGCACCACTGAGCAAATAGTCTTCATTTTATTACCTACCCCTGAATAATTAAGACAAGGAACTTTCTACCTATTGGAAAGAAAGTAAAACACAAAACTTCCTGTGTGCTTCATGCTGCAACCCAGGGCGATCTGCTCACCCTGACAGACCCAGAATTTCATTGTGGTTTGGTATTTTTTATTTATTCCATTTGGGGATATTTTTATTGCTTTAATTCATGGTGCTGTGCTGTCCTTTTCTACAGCAAAGATATGAGCGTGGCCTTGGTGCTACACTAATGACCAATTTACTGATTTACAAGCACAAACCAGTGAACATGATATGCTGTAAGTGTACAAGAGCTCATAATTGTTGCTGGTGCTTGGTAGGACATGGAAGTCTAACCATCACTCATTTCAGCTGGCAGCAGCAATTGCTGGCAGTGTCCATCATCCCATTACTCCAAATGTCCTGTGAGTTACAGGGAGCAGTCCAGAAAATGTTTTTAGTGAATATTAACAGTGGAGAACGTTCTTGGAAGTGAATTAAACCTGTCTGGCTTTGCTGTTGGTATTGACTGTTCATAGGAAGTGTTTCCAGGACAAGGACCTCTGAAGTGCTGTTAAGAAATAAGGTGTATTTGGAGTTTTCAGGCTTTGGAGAAACCTCAGCTGTACCCTTAGGAATGGATGTGTGACAGTGCAGTGTTGGTGAGTTCATGGTGTCCTGGCAGCTGTTAGGGTGGCTCAGCATGTTGTGATTGTAAGGTCTGTTTGTTCCAAGCATAGTAACACAAGCAGCTTTGGAACTTAACATTTTAATTTATTTCCTGACTCATTCTTGCAAATGTTACAAGGAAAATAAGAAGGAAATAGAAAATTAGGATAAAACCTGGGATATCTGAAGTGAGAGATTTGTAGTCCAAAGTACTATGCAGATGCTAAAAAGTATTTGAACCAAATGAAACAAAAAGTTGATTTATATAAGCAACTGTTGTTTATACACAGGTCACCAAAGGAGCACATTATGGAAATTGGCAATAAATTAAGATGAACTGAAAGCAGGAGATGGGTTGAAAGGGTGAGCCTACCGGAGTAATTGAAGCACAACCCAGTTGAAAGGTCAGTTTATTGAGTGGTTGCCACTGTTCCCATGAGATCAGGATAGGGAAGGCAGCCAGATGCTCCCCAGATCCTCTTTTATTGTCAGAAAAATTTCACTTACTAAGGAGCAGGATTCCCATCTGCAGTTTCAAATGGATGACAGGGTGGTCAAAATGCAGCACATGGTCTGAAACTGGCGTTAGATATTATTTGTTTTCATAAAGCACAGCCCCCAGCTCCAGCTGGTCTTGGCAGTCATTGCCCTCAGTGCTGCACCAGTGTCCATCCATTGACAGGAGTGAGGGGGGAGGAAGCACTGCCCTCAGGTCTCCCTGAAGTCCCCAGATTTCCAGTGAAAGCTGATTTCTTTGGTGCTCAAATACCTGCTGCCATTAGCAGTAAGCTGAGGCTTATGGCAGCTCTTTTGGAAAGTAAGTTTTTAAAATGTCATGTTTCATTTGGGTTCATTTGCACTGTTCAAACCAGGCTGTTTGCTGCCTTTGGGACCCCAGCAAAGCTTCTAAGGGGGTGTAATGAGAACTGAATATTCTGATGGGCTCAGTCCTGGCTTGCTGTGTGTGCTGCCACTTGAGTGAGTTTTGGAAACTCCCAAGTGGAGCACAGGTTCCCACTCTTCAGGGAATTACACTGTAGAAGTGGCTGGGAGGGTGTTCCAAGGTGTGGGAGCTGTGGGGTAGCAGGGAGGGTCCTGCACAGTGTATGGGGATCCTTTGGTTGTAAGGCTGCACTTCTGTCCACTCAGTCTTTGAATCAATGAGCTGTAACAGGTACTTGAGCATTACAGACGGTGACCACATTTGGATAATTCATTGCTTGGAAAGTTGTCATCTTGTTTGTTTGTTTGTTTTGGTTTTGCTGAGCTCAACATCTGATTTGCCATGTTGCCTTCTGCTGTGTTTTGAATTAAATCTTTCAAACTTACCAGGAATTAACTAGTTGCTAATCTTCAAAGGCAGTCTTCAAAAATAAAAAAAAATTGCTTTAGGAAATGCAGTTAAACGATTTTTGTGTATCTCTGTTTTTCTCATCTTTTCCCCTGGACAAAAATCAATGTTCCTTCATACTGGGAAGAGGCTGTAAAGCTGCAGCAGGTGTTGGCTCTCCAGTACATACAGATGGAGAAGGAAAGAGGATTGGCTATTTGGGACTGATCCTTTCTCAGAGTTTTAGATGAATGTGATATTATTCTGTATCCATAGGCTGTTTGGTTCTTTGGCCTCTCATAAGTAGATTAGAAGCAGCTGAATTTCTTGTGCAGGTAGATTGATTTTTTTTCATTGCTTGCTCTGTACAATTGGTGTGAAAAGGTTTGTAGGGCATCCTACTATTTTTGGATGAAGGGCTGTATGTGTTCAAATGAGATTCCAGTGTTAGTTGTGTAATGCACACATACTTAAATAAAAATGGCTATTTTAGAGCTAAATTAGAAATATTAAGACCTTACCATATTTAGCATCTTCTTCTTCTGTGCTTGACTTTGAACTGTTGTCCTTGACATGGAATATATAATAATTCCCTAGCTGGCATGCCCTTGCTGCCCAGCTCCATGGGAGGGCCTGGGACAAGCAGGTGATTCCTAAAAGCTTTTAATAATGAATGAAATACAAGTGCAGGTAAAACTTTGACCTTTTGAATCTGTGAAATTAGAGAGAGGTACATTCTGGAAGAGGGGGTTTGATATATAGGTGCCCTGGGGGCAAGGGGAGAGCACTGTCACTGTGTGAATGTGATGTTACAATGCTCTTGACTTATTACCTTGTCACAACATAGATTGGAAAGCACCACGGTGTGGGAGTGGAGTCTGGCCCTGCTCCTGTCTGTCACCACAGAGCCTTTGGCTGGGACCTGAGGGCTGCTGAGAGTGGCTGTGGCTGTTGGCAGAGGGGTCAGCATGGACACAGCTGGGATGTAGCTGTTCCAGAGGTTTGTCCCTGCGGAGAATGGATTTTATAACCCACAGGTTACATGTGAATCCTGGCAAGGAATTGGGTGTGTGTGTGTGTGTGTGTAAATATGGAAACTGGCTTAAATCCTTTTCTTTTCCACCACTCTCAGCTTGCTTTGGAGTGACAGCTCATGGCTCCAGGAGAACGGAGGTTGTGGCTGTCCCATATGTGCTCAACACTTGCTCTACCTTGTGCTGGGATTTTTTTTGGGGAAACACTTGGGATCCAGAGAAGGAAGGAAACCATGGGACAATACAGCCACAGCATTGGGGTTTGGATGAATGGGATGTACCTCAGCTGATCTAGGGCTCTGCTGTGCCCTTGCAAGGTTATAGGGTGGTTTTCGGTTTTTGTTTCCCTTTTTTTTTGTTTTCATTGTTATAAAATATTGTATCAATTTTTATAAAAGAAGGTCACAAAAATTTAGGCTACAAATAAGAGGACTGAGCTACAAACTAAAGCTCCATCCTGGCAGCCCATTGGCTGCATGAATAAAGATTCTGCATGTGGGAAGTTGTACAGTAAAATCACACTCAGAAGTAGCAGTGAAAACAGCTAATAAAAACTGACATAAAAATCCAGTTTTAAGAATGAATTCAAATGGAGCAAAAAAGACATAATTTTCAAGGTGGTGGTTGGGAAGGGAATGGAAATATCACGGCAGGCTGTATATGTTCCATAATTTTATGTTCACGTAAATCAAGTTTAAGTAGTCTCCTATTGCTGACTATGGAAAAACTATTTCAAATTGTAATTTTGTTGCGTGTGTTTGTTCTGAATGGTTTTATTACTTTTTAGATAATATCAAATCTCTAAGGACAGGCCTGAAGCTGGAATAATTGCAGATTTTCTATTGCTCTTCTATTTAAAAACTTGTTAACCATTCTGATCTCAAAGCAGAAATGCTGGTCCGGAGGAAAACAGACTGTGGCTACAAGAACCACAGCAGGCTTTCCACTTCTTGTTCTACTGCAGCTAAAACACAGAAAAGGCCAGATTTTGTTCTCCATTTGAGCTTCCCTAAACAAGTTAACCCATTAGGAAAGCTCCTCAGGCTGTGTTTAAGCATACTGGGGAAGCAGGAGGTTTTTGGCTTCTCACTTGGATTTTGATCAGTGAGGGTTTCTTGAGAGGATATAATTTCAAACAGTGGCCTCTAAGCAGCCAGTAGCCATCCTGAGTTATGTTTTAAGCATTAGTGACTGGTCTTCATTTGGCCTTGGAGGACTTGTGGAGAGGATGATGAGGGTTTGATCTAAATCATGAGCCTGTGGTTGAACTGAGTTAGCAAAGGACTTGATGTTTTCACAGGAAACTGGCATAAGCCTGAAGGCTTCTTAGCAACTATTTATAAGTTCATGTGTCCCCAAAGTAGCTTTGTACCCTTGCACATAGTGCATCTGGTTTTAGGGGAGAGTCAAATTTAGTCTTCAGGAGACTGCCAGCAAACCAGTCCATCTTTGCTACACAGGACAGGTCACTGTTAGCAGTCTTTAATTTGGATTTGGGCACTTGTATGTGTTGTAGCCTTGGACCCGTGGCTTGCCCCTGCTTCCTCTGAGCAGCCTTGGAGGGACTGAGAAACCCCTGTGCTGTAAGTGCAAGGAGGACAAGCCCTGAGGGGTCTGATTTGGGTGCAGGACCCAGAGGTTGTGACTCTCTCAGTCTGAGTCCTGCAGTGTTTCCACTTTATATGCATTTGCCAAGTTCCTCCTTGACAACAATGTTAGCAGGCCTTGACATAGTTGCTTCCATGGGGGGAAGAAGAAAAAAAAAACAGTGTAAGGGCAGCTTCATTACATAACAAAGGTTATCTGGAGACACAGATACTCTGAAAGTCCCCTCTGTTCTTTTCTATTTCCAGGGACAATCAGCTTATTCTCATTTTAAGAGCTTACCATCAGTTCTGACCCATTTAAAATTCACCTGCCAATTGAATTGTATGACAGGACCTGGCTGACCCAGGAACAAAGGGAAATGTTCATATCTTATAATGAACTGCCACGGACTGGGAGCTCAGAAGGAAAAAAAAGGAAAATAATAGAGCCAGCTCTATGAGAAACAAAACTTTTTTTTTTCACAAGGCAGGGAAATAAGAGCTTTCTTACTAAAATATTGTAACTGGTTTTGCTCTGTTACCAGCTTCACATCCTTGAAGCATTTATTCTTCCATGAGAAAGGAAGTTTTTAAGTGGGTGTATATTCATGCACAGGCTCCTTCCCTTCTCTAATGAATATTCTGCCAGCCCACTCCTCCCTTCCACCTCTCTCCCAATGAAGAGCCAAAGGCAGAGGAGGGAGGATGGTCAGTCTGTGTGTTACTGCTTCTGTCCATCAGAAGGGAAATGCTGGCCAGTGGCTGTTGTTCCAAGGAACAGGACTGTAAACATATGACCATTTGGAGAAACCTCTGCCTTCTAAATTTTACAGCTGCATTTGTTCCGGGTTACATGTTGGAATGGTTTTCTGTTTGCTTTTTGGGGTGGTGGTGGTTGTTTTTAGACATCTGTACTTAATAATTCATTTAATGATAAATTGCCACATGCATGTCCAGGTTTACCTGTTAGGTGATTATCTGACCTGGGATTGAGTTGCTATTGACTTTGCGATGTGTTTAACTTAATACTCGATATTTTGCTTATTTTTTTGCCTATAACAGCCAAAGAACTGTGTGAGAAGTGAAAGCATCAAAGCCAGTGTGTGGTGAGTCCCAATGCAGGTGGACTGTTCACTCTGTGTTCCTTTACCAGTTCCCTTTCCTTTCCCAGAGGCAACTAATGGAAAAATGTGCACATAGATTGAAAAAGTAAAACTCATCCACTGAGAAATGATACTGGAATTGAAGTTGTTGCTTTTGTACATCAATTCCAGGTGGTACTAAAGTTGGTCACATTCCTGCCTCTGGTTTATGAGCAGGGCCAGGTTAATGTATCACACCATGTCATAGCCCTGTCTGACTCCCAGGGGGTTAGAAGTGCCTTTGGTTTGTGAATGTGCAGGAACAGCATCTTCCTCCCATGGTGTGAAGCAGGATGTCCTGGAGAAATCCTCCCCTCTCGCCTCTCAAAACAATCAGAGGGGGCAGTGGCCTTTGGGGGGTGGCTGGTGAGCAGGGAGGGTTCTTTTAATGCACAGGCATGAATAGGGTTCTCTTGATTTTTGAAATAGACTCTTCTGGGATTTAATCAATTGCTCCCGGCTGGGCAAGGAAAGGCCTAATAACAGGAGGTTGTATCCTACATCATCTTCTGTGGGATGATCAATGTCTGAAGTGACTGTAGGTGCACAGAGAGTCCCACTGGGCAAATTGGCATATTCTAACAGAACCTCCTGCCTGGTCATACAGCCTATACTGTAGTAATTTTACCTGGCCAGAGAATGAAAATTTTTACTTAAAAGCTGCTCTTTAAGAATCGGGTAGAAAGGACTTCACCTCAGCAGAAGGAGAAGAGGAACAAAGTGGTCAGGCTCACATTGTCGTGCTCTTGGCTCTCTGCCGTTGAGCTATTGCACTTGATGCTTTAATCAGTAAATCCCCTTGTAGCCAAGCACTTGATAAAGTGTCGCTGTAAGAGGAAGCATAAAGGTGTGTGAACACTTCAGCAACACCCAAGCAGCCATGTGAGCTGTGGACAGCAGGACTTCCCTGCTGGCTTTCATTTGTGGGGGACGTCTGCAAAGCTGCCAGAGGGTCCAGACCTCCTGTCAGGAATATTTCAAGAGTCTTGGTGGAGGAATATGGAGCCTAATAATAAATTTTTATTTATTCATATATCTAACATAACAAGCAACAGCTTAAATGGCTGCTAAGGCTCTGGTGACTGAGTGGTTTATTTTACTGATCTTTCTATCTTTTTCATTCTTGTTGCCCCACTGCTTGCTTTCGAGGGATCCGGTTTAGCAGGTTCCCAGCAAAATTCAGGCCTTTGGGTTTTTTGTTGTGGTGTGTTGTAGTCTGCGTGAGGACAAGACAGCAGGGAGAGGAGGGAGTTTGACTGGAACGCTCCTGGCTCTTGCCAGGTGAAGTTACCTCCTGATGGAAGCATAAAATTGAGGGCACCACTGGTTTCCTCGTGGAGAAATTGGCTCTGACTGTTCTGACTGTAAAGGGTTTGGGACTTCCCAGTGAAAAAAATTACTGTCTATTACTCAGCTTTTGGTGCTTTCCACCCCTCCATCGTTCTCAGGTTTCAGTTTCTGAGCTTGTCATTCATCTTAAAATTCTTGGTTATGTTGCTTAAATCCTTATGGTTACAGTTGCTGAAGGTATTTACTAACATAATTTTTCAGGGCAGCAACATAACTACCGTTGTGCTCGGTTTATCAGCACTTTTTCAAAACAGTTTGTGCATCAAGAGCATTTCTTCGGCACTCTGAGTTTTAGAAGTGCCTCACACATCAGCGCCAAAGGCAAAAGAAGGTATATTTCTTTTTTTTTTATTTCTTCTTTTCCCTGTTTTTTTGTAGTGGTTGGAAATCAAGCAGTTGCAATGCACAGCTCCAGGGTTGTTTATAACCGGGCAACTCTTGGCAGCTAAAGCTGCCTGGCTTTCTTACATGTAAAGTTTTGCCCCAACATCGGGTCTAATTTATAGTTGATATCCAGGACAAGAAGAAGTCAAAGAAAAAGTGATGTTTCCTAGGGAATGAGAAGCCCTCGCCTGGCACTCATGAATTACAAGGCTGAACTTTTTAATGTGTCTCTCCTCCTCCTTTTGCTCGGTTTTGTTGCTGCCTCCAGTAACATTTTTCCTGACTATAGTACCATTGACTTCTGTGATAGTTTAATAGTTTCTGCTGTTTACACAGTTGTCACTTAAATTGTTGTGATTTAAATTTGCATGCAGAGTTGGTAAGTGCTCAGAGCTTACGGTGCTACCCCAAAGGTAATTTGTATTCTGGTCGCTGGAGTTGTCTTGGTAACACATAGGTGACTGGAAACCATTTGCAGAGGGGAAGTTTAATTCTGCGATTGCTCACCGGTCCCAGCTCTGGTGCTGACAGGCTGGACAATGTTTGGTACTTACAAAACCTTCTAACGTTACCTTGTGGCCATAGTGTGCATAGGGTCTTACCTGTGCTGCTGTTTAGAGAAGACTTTGGAGGAACACATGAAAATCATTCCTCTGCTTGTTCCTTCATTTCTGACATGCTGAGCTTGAGGATGCTGTTCCTCCTGCTGGAGGCAGAATTCTGACGTCTGAAACTCACTTTTTGGTTCTGATGCTGCTTGTTAGTACCTAGTGGGTACTGATTAGCAGGGGGCTACAGGTCCCTGCACTGCAGTGGTAGCCATGCAGTATTGACAGTATCTGTGATGTAACAGACTTATAAGATATAAAAGGTAACTTAAAAAACAATAATCCCATTGTGTTAAAATTGTGCACACAGATTAATGTTTTTAGTGTATGTAAATGCTGGGGACCCAGAAAATTACTGAAATATTTCACATTTAGACTCCACAGTCTCACAGCCAGGCTTTTACAAACTCTTCCTTTGAATGGTCTAAAACCACATTGCTGACTTTCTTGTTAAAAGGTGTCTGGTATTTTATTCTGGCTGCCCTGGATAGAAGGCATTGGTACTTCATCACCTAAAAGGACCCAGAACAGAATGGGTCCAGACAGACAGAATGAAAAAGGGAAAGTATAATAAAACAGTCTTCTGAGAGACATTTTCACAGTCACTATCTCCTATAAATCCATTCATAGATGTCCTTATGAAAATCACAGTGACAAAAGACTTAATCAGGAGCCAAATATTGATACAATGTCCTGAGTTTCTTGTGGAAAAAAATACCTCTTCTGTAGTAAATTTAAATCTGGATAAATAACGTCAATGCATTACCGCAATACATCTCCGAGAAAGAGGCTTTTAGAGCTGATCTGAATTGGAGTAGCTACAGTAACTTCAGAGCAGATAAGCAATTTCTCACACCAGCTGAGGGCATGGTGCAGACAGGTTGGGTATTTGGAATTACAGACCAAAATCTGCAGAGCTGTTTCTGCATCATGCAAGAAGTGTTTTTTCCACTTTTTGCTTTCTTTCATTTTTTGAATGAGCCACAGGAGAGTAAGGTCAAAATCTACTTTTGTATTGCTGAAAGGATGCTATTAGGCTTTGATGGTGGCTTATTTTCACAGAGTTTTCTCCTTTTTATGTCTCAGTAAAGATGGTTTCTATAGGTTTTACATAGATTAGCCACTGGCCTTATGGGAAAAAAAAATAAGAAACATATAGGGGGAAAAAAGGTAATAATCATTGGGAGAATTATACGTATGGATGTCTTGGGCTTATGGTACTTGATCTTTCAGCAATGTTCATGTGGGACTCCTTAAGCAGTAAAAAGTTCATGGTTGCATAAAAATTTATGTTCCCTTTATTCTCATAAAACACGTATAGGCACAGAATGGTTTGGGTTGGAAGAGACCTTTAAAGGTCATCTAGTCCAACCCCCCCGCCATGGGCAGGGACTTCTTCAACTAGATCAGCTTGCTTAGAGCCCTCTCTAACCTGACCTTGAATGTTTCCAGGGATGGGGCATCCACATTCAGTTTCTCTGGGCAACCTGTGCCACTTTTTAACAGTGATGTAAAAAATATCTTCCTCATATCCTTCTATATTTCTTCTATATATAATAGATACAGTATGTAAGAATTTCTTATCTAAGTCTACCCTTTTTCAGTTTAAAACCATCGCCCCTCCTATTGCAACAGGCCCTGCTAAAAAGTCCTGTCCTCACCTCCCTCATGAACCGCCTTTAAGCACTGAAAGGCCTCAATAAAGTCTCCCTGGAACCTTCTCCAGGCTGAACAACCCCAACTCTCTCAGCCTGGCTTCGTGGGAGAGGTGCTCCAGCCCTCCAGTCATTTTTGTGGCCTACTCTGCATGCACACCAACAGGTCCCTGTCTTTCCTGTACTGAGGGCTCCAGGGATGGATGCAGTGCTCCAGTGGGGTCTCATGAGAGCAGAGCAGAGGGGCAGAATCCCCTCCCTCCCCTGCTGCCCACCCTGCTTTGGATGCAGCCCAGGATACGATTGGCTTTCTGGGCTGTGAGGGCACATTGACAGCTCATGTCCAGCCTCTAACCCCCAGCACCCCCAAGTCCTCAGTGGGGCTGCTCTCAATCCTTCTCAAACACCTTTGAGAATCAGTTCAAAGACACAAACTTTGTTATGCTTGTCAGTCATACTTTCAAATGTATGTTTTAAGATGCCTTTTTCTTATGAAGTCATGGGAATTGCTGATGAGGGCGACTGCTTAATAATGGAGTAAAAAGAAAAACTTCTGAACGTAGAGAAGATCTGTCTGCAGCTGATGCTGCAGTACAAGTGACATGGGGATTGCTTATTAAACTACACATTCCCTGCGTTTGCTTTGGGATCATTTCACCACAGAGCACTAACGGATGGACTGCTGCATAGGACCAAAGGCAGGATACTCCATCCAAACTGGCCTGGTTGCATGTGGCTGGAAGGAGCTTGGTTTCTTAAATCAGGGGAAAACTATTCATCAACACCTCCTTTCACAAAGGGGGAGGGTTGTTTGTGTTTAGAGGCAGGAGGCAAATTGGTTTCTCTTTGTCTTGCCCTTCCTGTGCTATTGCCTTGCAACTCCTCCATCTCCAAAGAGAGACTCCCAGTCCCTTTGTTTCCTCCTGCCCATTTCCATGGCAGCTGATCCCACCGTGGCAGGCCCAGGCCAAACGTCACCACATGGACAAGCTGAGGGAAGGAAACAGCCGAGTGTGGGAGCAGGGCAGAGCAAGAGCAAGAATGGAGCCTGTCACCAGGGCTGACTGTACGTAATTGCATAAATTCCATCAAGTGCATCCCATGGTTTCAAGCCCCTGGAAGCTGTAAATAATGTGTTTTAATTAATGGGTTGCCAGGAGCTTTAAAGGAAATCAGATTGGACCAAGGGCTGCAGAATTCGGCAGCTGTAGTGGCTGGAGCATACCAGCAGTTTGACTAAATGCTGGTTATTCATTTTATTTTAATTAAATGACTTGCAGAGCTGAAAGCTCCTGCCATCCTCACCTGGGTACTGTTGAAATCCATGAGGTATGGAGCTGGGGAATTGGGTGGAACTGGTTGACAGTAACAGCAGAGGAGATTGTCTGAGGGCTGTGCAGGGCTGCGAACTTCAAAGTCATGCAGATTGCAGCATTTCCTGCATTGTGTGTCTTTGTGCTATCCTTGGGGTTTGGGTTTTACACCTTCTGCACATCTGGTGTGATGGGTGGTGACCAAGAAGCCTTTCGTTTCCTGTTTTCGGTGAACTTTAGGGCTGGCAGAGAGAAGGGGCGGAGGAGCAGTTGCTCTCTGCAAATGTGTGAAGTCCCGCAGAGCGACGTGTGTTGTAGCTGTGCTGTATGAGTGATTCATGTAGCATTTGGTAACTCCTTGGGCTGCAGGAATGAGCAGAATGAGCAGTATAAGGGCCACCGAAGGTTTCTTTTTAGTGCCTTTTCCTGTCAGCATCTCCCAGCAGATGCACAATTAGAGACTGACTCTCTGCCTCAGTTTCTCTCAGTGTGCACTGAGGTACATGGTGCTATCCTGTGGCATAGGGATGTGACAGAGAGGAGGTGTCTGAAACGTGGGAGCTGTGCCAGTAGAAGTGGGAGCACAGAGGTACCTCAGATGGATAGATAAAAGGGTTTTGTCAATCCCTAGTGTGGTCCAGCTTACCAACAATCTGCCTGCTGCTCCCCCGACCTCGGATCACGGCAACTGGAGAGTAAGGGGAAACGTGCCCACTAAAAATGTTGACATGGTTCCACCATCTGCTTCTACTGTATTAACTTTCCTGACTAATTGCATGTGTGATGCTGTGCCACATGGTAGCTTTGTTCTTTACATCAAAAGACAAAGCCTTTTTGTGTTTCCTGTGGACCTCTGAACCACACTTGCCATTGAAGGCCCTGTCAGTGCGACACAGTAGCTGTTGATGTCTTCTTGCCTTGATGATTGGAGCGCTCAGAATAAGTAAGCTTGGTCATAGTTGTTAATAGGTTAAAGGGTATTGTTGCATGCATCATAATTTCCATGTTGTGCCTATTCAGTTCCCACCCCCAGGGTACTCGCATTTAATGTTGCAATGCACAAAAGCATTTGACAACACGCTATGATGGGTGAAGAGGTTTGTGCCTGAATGGAGGAGCTGTGTGACCGATGCCCAACTCTTAACCTGACCACTCCACTTAATGGGATGCAGGAGCCCATCCGCTCGTGCTTCCTGGCAGAATATTAACAGACATTTGTTTGGCGCTGTTCCGCCGTAACAGACTTGGATCAGAGGACGAACCTGCTGTTCAGTCTGAAACGATGCTGGCTTTGGAGACAGTTTGGAAAACGCTTTTGTGTGCGATCCCTTACAATTCCCAGGGCTCTGATTCAGTGGTCTTAAAAAGCAAGATTCCTGGCAAATTAGTCATTGGATGCAATTAATGTCTTCTTTACAGAGCAGCTAACGGAGCTGTAGGAAAGGTGTCTTCACAGGTGTGTGCACAGGGACATCTGTGGCGCTGCTCTGCCTGAAGATCATTAACAACCAGGCTCTAAATATCTTTTTATTATCTTATTCCTGATGTGTTGCTGCAGTTAATTCACTTCGGGTTCCTACACCATACCTCTTGGTATGACATAAGAATACTTTCAGTAATGTTTGTTAGGGCACAGGAGGTTTCTGTGTGTATTTTTTTCTTTTGTGGCATTCCAATTATTAATTTCCATTTCTATTTGTGGTGCCTGAAGCAGTGAAATTATTCAGGACCATTAGTCAGAAAGGGGAACTTTTTAAAATAACCCTAGAAAAAAAAATTACTTAAGAAGTGCCACAATTTTGCTAAAAACAAGCAAATGGAAAAAGAGGATAAAGTTGAAATGACTAGATTTAAATCTTTAGAAAAACCCCTGCTCCTTTTGTCAATTGTTATTGACTCTTCATTCTTCTAAGACACTGCAATGGGTATTTTAATTGTAGTATTTTAGTTTTCAGGAAGTAAACCATGGCATGTGAGGTTTTTTCCTTAGCTGTATAGAGCATTTCTTGCATATTTTACTCTGCAACTCATTGATTAAAGTAGGAACAGGACAAAAAGAGCAAACATCGATTCAACATTAAGCAACTGGACCATGTATAAATTGATATAAAATGCAGTGTTGCTTCTAATAAAAAAATACATAAATGCAGCAGAAGCAAGCAAAGTAACAGCTTCATTTCCTCCACTGTTGGCTTTGGGTGCATTCCTCCCATTGTGGGGTTCCATTTCCGAAGGCTTGAGGTGGATAGGGAAGGGGTTACTCCAGCTCCAAGGGTTTCTTCAGGGTCCTGGACGCATGGAGGGGTTAGGTGCTCACCCCTCTCCCCACCCACGTGGTCCCATGGCTCCGGAGAGACAGCACCCAGACGTGGAGAGGAGGCGAGAGAGAGAGTTTATTGATGAGGTGGTTACATTTATAGGGTTTTGGAGGATTCAGAGAGTGACCAATTACGGGGTCAGGGGTCTTACAAAACACCCAATCGCAGGCAGGGGTTAAAGGTCCAATGAGAAGACTTCTTGGTATCTTCCAGGACATTCCTGGGACAGAGATAAGATCTGGCCATGGGGGATTTTGGGAAGAAGAAAGCACAGGGACCACAAAAAGCCATTTTGAAACACTTTCAAACCACAGTTTTCCCATATAATGCAGGTTTACTGCTACAGTTGGCTGCCAAACATAATGCTCAGGTGTATTCCTGCACATGTTAATTCCCTAATTGGGAACACAAATCCATGTTGCCTTTCCCTACTGGCCCCCCTCCATGGATTTGTGCACAGAACCGGCAATACCCCTCAGACATCCCAGGTCTGTTACGCTTCTCATGTCCCCTCTCCTTATTTCCTGCCAACAGAAGGCATCCTTTGGCCACTGGGAGGGTTGAGTCTTCAAGTCTGTGATTTAGGTCATTGATTCCAACTCTTGACAAGCCTTTACTTTTTTCCTTTTTTTTTTCCTTTTCTTTGTTTTGTTAGGGATTGGGAATTTTGCATTGAGTTCTGTTGGGTTTCCAACGTGCCATTAGATTTGGGTAATTTATATTCCAGCTCAGGGATACCTGTGCTGTTAGCAATTAACACAGTTTTGGAAACATATAATACTTGTGCACGGGAATGTGGTGAGCGTGTGTTTTAAACACAGAGCTCGCAGGTGTAAATATCAGGTTCCTGTTTCTCCACACAGCTGTAAGGAACAGTATGGGGCCTGGGCCCACGCCAAGTCCTGCAAAACAGGCTCTAAATGGTATACATTTCTCGTGCTGATTTGCAGAGGAAGTGACTTTATCTGCAATTTTGGGGACTCCCGGTGTGTAATGGCGCTGCTCTGCTTTCAGAGGCAGAGGAGACAGGGGAAATTGCTGCTGCTCCCCCGCAGATGTTTTGTGCTCTCACAGCCCGTGTTGGCCGAGTGAGCCAACAAACGTGCAGCCGGGGGCTGAGGGTTGCCAGGAATGCCTTATGCTGATTTTAACCCCAAAGACTGTAGATCAAGTAGCTGCTGTGGAAGTGTGACAGGGAGCTTGTCCTACCTGGGTCTGCACGGAGTTTAGGGCCTCTGGATTTACCTCTTGTGTGCAAACTTGGCGTGAAATTCTGCTGCAGGTGCCATGTTTTGCTTTGGTGCATTTTAACCTCACAGTGTGTACACTAAATTCAGGCAATGAGAATTTAAATGCTGTGTCCAAGCTGCGAAAGGCAATTTCTGCACCTGTAAACTCCAGTGCTGTAATGTTTTGATGTGATAGCATAACCCAGGTAAGAAATAGTAGCACTTGAGGTTTTGGGGATTTTTTTGCTATCTCCACTGGTCTTGGAGATTTTCTTACCACCACCTATGAAAAAGGAATAATGCTTAGAAACATCAAATCGAGCAGAAAATAGGAACTATAAAGGGAGGCTCTCCTTATATCCCACTTGGTGAAAGGATCTGCCTTCACATTTCTTAGTCTCTTTCTCTCATTTTCTGAATAAATGAAGGCAATTTTATCCATAAAGTATGACTGTTCTGTTTCCCTGGTACCTGTCTGACAAGCTATGGGCACGTGTGTAGGTGGAAACCAAAATTGCTCCATCAACTTAAATTAACCACTTGTGCTTTTCTGCCTTAATAAATTTGCTATCAGGAAGAGCTTTCGGTCTGTTTTGTCCTCAGGAAACCTGGCTTTTGTCATCAGGGACTTTGACTTCGTCTGAGGGTTATAAAACCTGTATTGAAAACAGACGTCATAGGGCGTCCTAAAAACATCTGTGACCAATTTTGCAGAGAGACCACTGAGGCCAGTGATTATCATTCATGGACTTTGGTGATGTTTCATCAGGGTAGAATATGGCCTTAGTGTTTAAGTCCCAGAAACAGAAAGACAGAGTAATGTCAAGTGACTCTTGAGGCAGATGTCCTTCATTGTGAAATAACATACATGGAGGTGCCACCCCAAGAGCTTCTGTCTTGCAACAATGTCTTGCTTTTTAAAAGAAAGCAAAACAAACCCCAAAGAGACAGACAGAGCTGGCAATTCTGTCAGCAAAAGTCACTGTGGATGAGCTTCAGTCAAAGAAATATTTAGAAACAAACTGGAAACTCGAGCATACCAAATCCTTTGAAAAGGTCATGACTGCAGCAATATGGAGTTCTGGAAACACGTTCAGCTTCCCCAGCAGAGTGATGGCTGCTCTTTTCCGTACAGAGGAAAGAAATCTTGACTTGAGCATAAGAGACTGCAACCACAGCATCAAATGTGGCTGAAAGATGTGGGTCAGGTTCTTGGCTGTGCCAAGGATTTGCTGCGTGACTTGTGGCATGTCATTTAATGTGTCTGTGTCCGTGTATCTGTAAGTGAGGCTGAGCGTGACTTGTGCATTTCAAGTTCTCAGATCTCTTAAGGGAGCAAGTTTTCTGATACCCCTTTCATACAGTGCTACCTTGGGTAATCTTTATTGTAAGAAAAATTCTATTTTCTGAAGCCCAACCGCGTCTATGCACCTGCCAGCCTTCTTGACACTGTTGCTGCTGTATGAGAAAGAACTCTGAGAGATTTTGTTGGTGACATGTTTTGACAATCACTGGCAGGTACTTTCTCACCCCTCCCATGCAGTGTCACATTGCAGAGAGATTGATCAGTAGCATCCAGAGGTGACTCAGGCTGGACAGGGTTGTCAGCATATTTCTGAGCAAAGCTAGGGTGTATTTAAGATGCTGGTAGGAAAATCTGTTTTGTCTTCCTCTGCCCTCTATAGAAGGACATGATTTTCCAATTGACAAGTAGAATGGGGGGGGAAGTTGGTTGGTTTTCTTATGGGTTTGTTGTTTGTTGTTTTTTTAAATTCTGGAGACTTGAACATTGAGGTGATGTGGGTTCCTGGAGGACAGCAATGAGAAAATTGTCACAAAACCTGGTTTTATTCAGCTTAAAAGATCACTGATCTTTTATGAGTGGATTTAAAAAAAACAATGGAGAAAGCTGAAGGAAAAATGGAGGGAGCAGATGTTGGAGGGAGCCTTGCCTGAAGGAGTGTGGGGCATGTTCCTCTGAAGTGAATGAGGCAGCACTTGAGCTCTCAGCCTGGGCTGTTCCCAGCTGTGGAACTCTCCAAGACAAAGCCCCCAAGCTCTGACAAAACCTTCAAACTTCCAAGAAGAACTTGTTTTGAATACCCAAGCAGTATGTTTTACAGACCTCCAATGCCCTCGGAGGAGCACACCAGTCCAAGTGGATATTTTTGTCCTTGAATTCTCCTCTGGGTTTTCTGCTTTTCCTACTGGTGAAGTATGGTTTGTAAGGGGAATTACTGCATTCATTAGACCAACTTGTGTATTTGTCAAAAAACAGAGCAACCTTTGAGCATACAGCCCCTTCTTAAAGTCTAAAATGGCAACAGCAACCTGAGGACAGGTTGGGGGAAAATATTGTTCAGTTTTACCTTGATTTACGTGAGGAAATTTAGGAGTGAAGGCATGTATTTGTTAGTTTAAGTCACTTTAATTTTATACATGAGAACAAAATGCTGTTTCCGCATTCTGCTCTTCATACTTTTGATTGGGTGCTGCCATTTTCCTTACATTAAATTCAACATTAAACAGGAAAATGTATTTAAATAATTCTAATGAGAAGGCTTACACATATTGCCATTTAAAATGCACCTTTGATACTAATGAAAAATCACAGGTGACATCTCTTTTTCTTCTTTTAGTGTCATTGGTTTGATTTGATCGATCAGAGGGCCTTCAGGCTCAGCAGCTGCACGTTTTGGGCAGCCCCAGAGCCTCTGACTGGGCTTTTGTCAATGGGGCGTTGTTTTCTGGGGCTGGTTTGAGGGTCTTGGGGAGAAGTTTCTTTAGAATGTGTTTCATGTGGAGTATCAAAGGGACTGTGGTCTGTGTCTGAGCACTGGCTGTTTGAGAGGATCTGATTAATCTTGCTTTACAAAGGTAATTGCCTGCTGGGATGGCAGCGACAAAAAAAGTGGCCAGATTCGGAGAGTGGTTAAATATTCCCTTTCATTACTTCAAGGTGTCCTTAGTTGTCTGAAAATAAAAAAATGACTCGATAGTCCACATCCACTAGGATTTCCTGATATTTACTCTGGGATCTTCTCTGTTGCTGTTTTGTAGCTGCGAAACAACACATCCCTGGGATTTCCCATGCCAGGGATTTGGCAGCGATGGGTTGCCCTGGCAGAAGTGCTGGCGAGGATCAGGCTCCCACCATGAGGTGTTTGGGTGCCCAAAGCAGGGCAGGGCTGGGCAGGGAGCACTGTGTGCCCACCTGCTGGGAGCAGGAAACCACACCGGGGCCGGTTGTCCCACGCTCCCTGTGACGCTTCCTCCTTTACAAAATCAACAGCAGGAATGGAGAGTACTTGGGCTCCACACATAGGTTAGGATTTCCAGATCTCCTTAAGATCCTTTGGGTATATAACCCAATCAAAGGATTTGGGTTCAATACCACAGACTTTTCCTGAAGGGCAGGGATGCTCACAAAGTGCGTGGTTAGGGCTCGGTCTCCTACTGTAAGAGTTTTCTGGATTTGGATGTATCAAATTTGTGGTGAACATAACTTTGAATTAAATTTTTTTTTTAAAATTGCTTTCTTCTGTTGCTGGGAATTTCTGTTTGGGGGTGACATTTGCAAAGATCAGGAGCTGACTGAGGTTACAAACTGAAAACAACTGTGTGCTGTCAAGTTTTGTATAGCCCAGAAACTCTCTCAAGACATGAATCATGAGCCAGTCCTTTCTCTTGTAAGCAGAAAACCTCGTTGGGCCAACAAGTGATTCAGTTGGGGTATGTTTTGAGCCATTATATGTTATTATGACCCATAATAACAACGTATTTTGTTCTGGGAGGAGCTGGATCCTGTCCCGTTACACACCGAGCTGCCTGTGGCACCTCTGGGGCTGAGTGGGGCCCATGGTCTGTGTTTAAGCTCCTGAACTCATGGGATGCTGCTTTTCTTCTCCTCTTGTCAGGGCTCTGATAAGTCACTGATCAAAGTTGCCATTGAAGTTTCCCAGCATGAAACGAAACCCTGTTTTATGAATTTCAATGCCTCTCTTCAGACCTACCATCATCTCCCCATTATCACGTCCTACAGGGTCGTGCTTTTTTATAACTGCCGAAGGATCACAGCAAAACTTTCATCGTATGGGTTTTTACTTTATTTTGTCGTATTTTTACAGCAGCTTGGGTGAGACTGTTTTCTGCAAGAAGACTGAATATTGGCTGCAAATGAGAGCAGATACACAGTTTGACAGGAGGTCTGGTGCTGATTCAGAAGTTAAAATAGGAGCAGGATCTGTGTAAAGGAATGAGGGTAGTGGAACAAATCAAACCAGTTTTTTCCATGGGTTTGGTGTCTGGGATTTTTAAATCCCTGATAGCCACCTTCCCTCTGCAGGGAAGGGATCTCTGGGATGAGATGCAGAATCTGGGCTGACTGGCAGCACTGTGGCCACTTTCTCCCCTCATCTCCCTCTGTGGAGCTGTGATTTTGATTGTTCTCTATTGAGCTACCTATTTTATGAAACTTGTAGGAGTAGACTTATTTTCCACATCTTTCTCCTCTTTTAGAACTGGTGGAAATTGTCCAGCAGTTGCTGAAGGGAGATAATGGGGAGAGAGCACAGTTTGCAGGGTCTTTTTGAGTTAACACTCAGGGATGCTCTCATTAGCCTGGTTTTCTGTCTGGATACACAACCCAGAGTTTGAACAAAACCTTAATCTAAATATCCTGTGGTTAGAGTCTGTTGTTACTATGTAGGGGTTAATTCCCTTATGGGAAAAAAAAATATTTTAAAGTGTCCTTTATAGGCAAATTGTAATAAGACAACGTGCTTTTGTATGTGCTTTTACATTACTGCTGCTACTGAACAAGTACTTAGAACTGTTAATGATGAGAGAGGAAATGTGTTCATTCTGCTTTTCAGCTGTTGGCTTGGGGAAATGGGGAGTAGCAAGAAATGAAACTATTGTGGAGTTGGATATTGCTTAGTGTTACAGATGTGCAAAATAGGAATAAAAGAGGCATGAATTGGAAATTGGATCACAGGGGGCCTGGTGTCTTAAGATGTACCTGCCCTGTAAAGCCTCTGGAACTGAGGCAGAAGTTAAGTGAGGTTAAATGAGGTGACTGAGGGCAGTAGGAGGAGGTTGGACTTTATTAGAAAGAGGAAGAAAGAATAAATCCTGGACCTTTCCATTAGATTCAGATACCTGTTCGGCTTAGGGTCAGGGATTTGGCCTTTCAGAAGGAGGTATTTTTGGAAGTTAGAAGTCACATTTATATCATCCTGTCCCTGCTCCTAGCCTGTACAAAAAGCACAGAAAGGCTTGCTCCTTTCAGTGTATATTTATTTCCTCCGATCTAATTATACATGTCCCCAGTGATTGCTTTTTTATGAATTCCCTCTATAAATGTTCATATTCTAAACCACTCGCCCTGGGTTCTCTGCTTCTAATTTGCTGCAGGGATGACCCCTGAATCCTTACTTGCTGTTCAGGATAAGAGATGTGAGCAATGGAAGGAAAAAGAACGTTTTGCAAAATGAGAGACCATGTTGGTTTGATCCAGTTTTGTTTAAAATTCAGCTTGTTTTAGGGTATTTTTCTGTCATTCCTGGGTAAAGTTGAAACCTTCTGTCCCTCCCTGCTTGCCTGCCTTTCTGGGAGAAGAAAAGCAGGAATGACTGACTGTAACTAAGGCTTGCTTTGGAAAGCTGCCCAAGCCAGGGCTGTTTCCCTGTGGGAGCCGAGTCCCGTGGTTGCACAGGTGCCGATGGAGTGTCTGACAGGTCTGTCCAGCTGCAGATGTGAGAAAGGAAAAGCAGGAACTAAAGGCAAATGAGACCAGAGTCACAAGCAAGGCTGTCCCTGTGGTGTCCCTGTGCATTCGAGCAGGGGGGAGGATGAAAGGCTCTGCCTCCGCTCGGTATCCTTCTCTTTTCTTGTTCCAGGTATCAGTTTGCCCCCCGAGGAGCGGAGGCACAGGGATACTGTGACTACTTACTCTTGTTTGTTTATGTTCATTGGGAAGAGACATGTGAGCAGAGCTGCCTGGGCTGCTTATGGCAAAGGAAGTGGATCTCAGGGGGACAGTTAATTTTGGTTGACTATTTCTGAGCCAGGTGAAACCACAGAATGAACTTGTGTCCTCCCATTGTCTAAAAGGGATGCATTTATTTATTTTACATTTTAATGCACCACTGACAATTCACAGTGTGAGCCTCAATGAATTATTGATAGAAGAAAGGTGTATAATGTGGGAGATTAACAGAAAGGGTTATGGGACTTCAAAAAGAAAAAGGAAGGAAAAGACAGAGAGCTGATATTTTAATTAACTACTCCCTGCCTGCGTTGTGATCCCAGAGACATGACGATTGAGTGCTGGAAGGTGAATCTGGTTGGAAATAAAGTGATTCTAGTCTTGTATTAGAGGTGAGAAATGAGACAGTGCTTCAGTATTGAAGTTTGAATAATCTGGGTTGCTGTTTGCAACAGAAAGCAGAGTTTATTGGAGTCGAGACTGTCTTCCAGAGCTGTGACCCAATGTTGGAGAGTTATAGTAGTAGAAAATAATAACACGTCGAAGATAGTATTTAAATAATAAGTATATAAATAATAAAAAGCACAAAATTTTAAAAAGTATCATAGAAATAAATATAATAATCATAGGAAGGTTTGAGCTCCCCCTCACTTAGTCCTGCTCCTTTAAGAGATTAAATAGCTTAGATTCAAACAAAGGACCAAACACATTTGTATCCTGCTGATTCATCTGTCACAGGATTGTTGGACCTTTGGGGGGGTGTGGGGACACAAGGGCACCTCTCGGTTCAGCCACTGCTGCTGAGTGGTCGTGCCCAGCTTCATTCTCCAAAGGAGAGCTGCACTGGGGGAGCACATTAACACCTCCGAGGGACACCCTGGAACTGTCAGTAATGCTTTGCTCCCCTTTTGTGAGTCCAGACAATCTCTTGGTAGTGCTGTGGGGGAGCAGTGTCGGGGAACCATCTGCTGGGAGCAGGTTACACCCCTCTCTGGGGCTGACCCCTCACTCCTGACTGCACCCACTTGTCCTGGAAATATATCGAGTGTGAGACTGATGGCAAAAGGAGAGGTTTATTTTGGGGTGAAATAGTAGTTTTGTTGCTGTTCAGATCTCTAGAGAATAAGTTAAAGGGCAGTTTTCTTATGGAAAACAAGACATTAGGACATTGAGAGAACTAGCGTAAAACTGAATGCATTCTAAAAATTAAGCTTCTACTGTCTCCAGTATTACACTGGTCTCTGCTTTGTGGATGAGGTTGTGATTGTTTCATTTGTGGATGCCACAATCTTGCCCTAAGAGCAGATACCAGCATTTTACCCAGTCAGCTTCACATCGAGCAGGAGTGCATCGAGCATCGAGTGCTCTGACTTCATTATGCTTGTGTATCCTGTCAGAATCTGGTCAGCCTTTCTGGCCACTGAATACGTCAGGTTCATTAACACTTGCATTAACTACACAGAAGTGATGTGCCAGTTTCACAAGCTTGGGATTTTTAAGAGAAGATGTTCCGGAGAAAGTCTTTTCCCTCTGATAACAGATGTGTAATGTCTTTGGATTCTTAGTATAACTGGTCTCTTTTAAAACTTTTGGTTTATATGAGATGGGGTTTTATCCTCTATTAGTTCATAATATCTGTTTCTGAATGACTGAAAAGAAAATTGAAAATTGTCTTTTTCCCCCCCTTGCTAGAATCTGGCTCATTTAGCAACAGAAGGGGAGTAAATGTATGTTCTCTTTATAAACTGGATCCTCAGAGATTGTACAGCTGCTTAGTGATGCTTTGCAGCGTTTTCCTGCTGGATGCCTGTTCAGGGAAGCCACATATTTTGTGTGCTAGAAAATGAGTACTTGATTTCAGCCATGTAGATCTCTCAGTAGCTCACAGAGTAATGCTCCTTGTTTCCTGTGTGGGCACGTGAGTGATATTTAACGTGGCTCCCTTCCTGACAGCAGCTCATGTAAGAAAACAAGAAAGGAAAATAAAAGATCAAACCCCGGGGGCTTATTTGTTGTGTGTAATGCTTTGAAAATGTTTGCTGGAATGAACATTGATTTTTCAATGGTGTGTGCACATGACTTGGGTGAGGGAACGGCTGTCGAGCTCAAGTCTCACTGTGAGGGCAGCTCAGCCACGGAACAGGTTGTCCAGGGAGGTTGTGCTGTCTCCATCTTGGGTGTTCCAGACCAGGCTGGATAAAACACTGAGTAGCCTGGTCTGACCTCAGACCTGAGCCTGTCTTGAGCAGGAGGTTGGACTTGGTGACCTGAGGTCCTTCACTACCTGAATTTTCCTGTGATCCTATTAGGCTGTGAGCAGCTTTGCAGGGGCAGAAACAAATCTCCCCGCCACCACTTCCTGTGTCAATTGGTACCAGTGAAGGTAGATACCAGTTATCCAGAGTATTTCACTGCCAGGGTGGGAACACTGAGCCTGAGCCCTCGCTCAGGACTCTCATGGCACGGCTGTCTACTCCAGTTCATGGCAGAAAAGCCACTGAAGGCACCAAGTTCAGCCAAGCTGTGAGTGACTGGTGGTCACATGGACACTGAGTCCATGGACTGAAGCGACCAAGTATATGTAGAATTCTCTCTTTGCTGCATTGGAAAGATGCTGACTAGTATTGCAGAGCACTGGTGATGCTGCACCACTGGCACAGAGGAACAGACTAATTAATTGCTTGAGTTCATGTCTTGTCTCTCTTTCAAGCCCAGGATTAATGCAAACAAAGCAAAGAGCATGGAGTGGTTGGCATTTAATGAAATGAATTTTAGTATTTGAAGGAGTGCTTTATGACCATCTACTGCAGTGACAGAGGTCCTAAAAAGCCATGAATAGATTGCATAGATAGAAACATTATTATTTAGATTATAGTACTCCAAAGGTGAGACTTGTTTGTCTTGCCTGTCCGTAAATCATGAGCACTCTTTCAGTTCCATGAACGCAGCAGCTTTTTATAGTAAAAGCCTTAGAAAACTATTTTGAAAAAGAACATTGCTGGTTTTTGAATGGTTGGAAAAAGACATAGAAGGGTGACTCCTTGTTAAATAATGGAGGGGTAAGAGTTCTAGTGAGAATAAACACCCACCTGTGATACGTTTGGCTCTGTCATGAAGAAGCAATGTTGGATATGAAATGAATCCTCTTAATACAGGGCAATCAGTGTCATCCTTAGTGGATCTTCTGCACTGCTTTTACTCATGCCAAGTACTTTTTTCTTTTATTGCAGCAAAGAAAACTTGTGCTGAGTCAGATTTCACTTGTGACAACGGCCACTGCATCCCAGCCAGGTGGAAGTGTGATGGTGAAGAAGAGTGTGCGGACGGGTCAGATGAGTCGGAAGCAGCGTGCAGTGAGTAGCACAGAAAAGGGGTGTTTCTCAAACATGTCTTATCCAAGCACAGATAAGAAACTGAAGCTGTAATTCCCAGGACTTGCAGGATGATCTGTCAACTTATGCTCCTTAGAACAAAAATTACACACAAAAAATTCAGGTCGTTCAAATCACATGGTTTACAAACTTTCAAATGTGCCAGTTTTTCAGACTATGATACAGACAGCACTGTCTGGTGTGGATTTCTGTCTCTAAGGGAATTACAAACATCTTAGCACTGATTAGCAGCAATGCATGAGGAGTCACACCTGGGATCAGGCTTTTTGGAAACTCAGATTTGCAGTGTTTTGCATGGTACCATATTGGGATTTATCATCACTGCAGACAGCACTTCTGTCATTACAGAGGAGCTTTGCAATGTTAGAGCATTGCTCAGTCTTTTCATTTTTTATTTTTCCTCTGAGAACAAATGGAGGGAAAAAGTAGCAGATGAAAAAAGAGCAATGTAAAATAACTAAAGCTGAGAGTAAGTGTGACAGATGTTAACTGCAGGTAACAACCTTTAAAAAAACTAGTAAGTAAGAAGAACATGCTTGATTTTCATATAGTACATTTTATCTCATTCTCTTTACTCTCTGAGGAGGCCCATTTGTGCTCCATTGTTCTAGAACTTTGAAGGGTTGTCTGATGTTGAGTTGAAGGGAATTCCAGGGATATTTTAATGAGAGCACTAATATGTAGACTTCTATTTGTGTGCTTACTTATATCTGCAGATTTGTTCTTGGGCAGACCAAGAAATTAGTACAAGCCGTTCCACTGAATTTCCAGTCATGTACTGCACAAATATTCCCATGAGTCAGAAGCAGTGTTGGAGGCAGTATTTTATCAAATTTCACCAGAATGGGGCATACAGCACTTCAAAACTAACCATACTTTTATTTTTAATCTTAGTACCAGTCCTACTTTCTCCCTAATTAAGGAAGATGAATGCACTTTTCTTGCATAAAATGAACTGAATCATTTTTGCAGCCATGTACAGGCTGCAGAAAAAAAATCACTTGGATAAATACATTAACATATTTATGTACTGTATTTGTTGGTCTTTCACCCTGCACCCTCCTTAGTTAAAGGGTGTCTCATTAATTCCACTTCCACTGTGTGATTGTCTGCAGGGGGGCTGCATAACTAAGCAGCTCCATTCGCTGCAGTCTCTGCCTGCAAATAGGCCATAGCACAACCTGTGGATAGGCTATGCAGTGCTAAGATCCCTGACAATTTTTGGTAGTCATCTTCCATTCCTTTTCTAGCCATTTCATTTTCCATTTTTTCCTCCACTTATTTCATCCTTTGGGGAAATCAGCCTTAAATCTTAAATATCACAAAAGAAACTTGACCTGAGCCTCTGATTATTACCATACAGGATTGCCATCCTCAGAGCAAAGTAATTTGTTCAGAGTTTTGTGATTTTTTTTTTAATTTTTTTTTTCTTTCCATACTTGAAAACTTCTAAGATCACTGAAGTCTGCATTTCTGTGCAGGTTCTTTTGTTCTGAAAAATAGATGGCCCTTGAAATAACTCCCTGCTGGTAATGGGAGCAGGCCAGTGTCACCTCGACACAGGAAGAAGTTTGTTCCCATTCTGTGGTACATTTATGACTAAGATGAGTCAGGAATTCCTAGTGAAAGCAGCAGTACCTGTAGGGATCAATTCTTAATTTGTTTTTTTTAACTACAAGGGCTTTGAGACCAGCTTAACAGACTGTGGCATGTAGCTATGACACTATGCCATACTTTATTTGTTTATAACTGTATCGGGCAGATTTACTGTGCTTTGCCTCAAAGCAAGACATTTAGGTTTTATGAGTTTTAGCCAAAATAGATCAGTTTTTGTATGGTGTGTACATGGACCTGAGGCTCAACATTCACAGGGTACTTGAATGCAGGCCTGTGTCTGACTCGTGGCCAGGTCACAGGAGAAACTAATGGCTTAGGACTCGCCTTTGAGTCCTAAAAATGTCTGCAGATAGAATTTTGAAACTTTTACTTGTTTTCTGGGATTATTCAAATCTGAAGTTCACACTTACTCAGATGAAGATCAAGTAGTTTTAATCTTATGAGTGTTGATAGCTATAGGCTTTAATTTGCACAGAAGGGACATTCTTTCCAAATGTTTTGTGTCCTTGTCAAAATATGTGTCATCTCAAAGGCTGATCTGCTCTGTGAGGACAGAGCCACCCTGGTAACATGTCATCCCAGTGCTGGTTGTGGGGTAACTTCAAACATGTTTGCAGGACTTCCTGCCAATGCTGGTCAAGACAGCAGCGAGTTATAAACCTGGCAGGCCATTAAACAAGAAACTGTTGGGCTTTGCTTGTAGTTTGAACCCTGAATGAAAAAGACCTGGCTCCTTGTGTGGGTAAATGTTATTTAAGGGCAAAGAAGAGACTGCAACGACAGACGGAGGATGTAGTGAGAGGCAAGATGTATAGTTGGACATCCCTGTATGGTCCCTTCCTCTAGTCCCATTTTCTTTCTCTCTGATGAAATCAAGACTGAACTTTCTCTCTGTGGTGGGGAATGACTTCAGATCCCTGTAACTGTCTCATTTTCCTGCTTAGAAATGCAGTGCTCCTGTGGAGGAGCCTGCACTGCAGAGCTTCCCTAGGGAAAGGGGCAGGTTGGGAAACAGAGATTTCTCACCTCTGCCAAGATCAAACTGCTTTATAAAATCAATTGCTTTCAGACAGGCCATGTAATTGCCAGCACCTCTGCCAGGATCTGGGGCTGCTCCTCAATTAATGCGGTACTGGGACATTGTCCATAGTCCATTTGAGCCAGGGAGTTTAAGAGCATTGATAGTGCTGACTGTTGCATTTTAGGAGTACTTCCAGCATACAATGTGATGAAAACAAGGCAGTTTCTCTCAGCATCTAGCCACCTGCTAAATAGCTTTTTATTTTCTGAATGCTTTTGTGGTATGGTTTTAAATACAGTTTGTGCTCTCTTACTGGCAGTTAGGGATGTTGTGTCCCCATCTCTAATGCTCAGTTAAAGGTAACAGTTTGTGGGGTTGGGTTTTGGATTTTAACAAAACCAAACCAGTACTTTGCTTTCTCTGTTTCCCACATCGCTCAGCTTTGTTGCCCATCCCCAGGTGCTTAGGACAGCATGACCTGTTATCTCTTGGATAGGTGAGATGGCACCACATCTGGCCTGGCTTCTGCTGGACCTGTGATGTCTGCGACCTTTTCTGCTATTCATGCAACTATTTTTTCAACTGGGTTTTCTTCAAGCCACTGAATGTGTGTGGGAGTGGTGACTGTGAGGGTATCTCATGAGTGCCATTGAATTCTCAGCTAATGAGCTCTATAGGACTTCTCCCTGTTATGGACATTGGTTTGATTAGTTTGTGGTGTGGACTGATTTTGGAGGGGATGGTTATCCAGGCTGTTGGTTTGAAATGGGTCATTGTGAAGAAGAAACTGTGCTTATCTTTCTTCATTTTTCTTTGAGTCAGATCCTTAACCTGAACATGCTCTCACATCCATACATTTGTCCAAGTGAATTATTCATGTAACGTGTGAGTGCCACCACTAAACCTCAGTGTTCTGCCATCTGTCAGTTTTTCAGTGCTATTATCTGGCTGCTGAATGTATTTTGTCCCATTTAATTTATATTAAGGTTTTAGAGGAATGTGTCCCCCTTTTCTGTAAGCTGATATATTCAGGGGCATCTTGTGGGCTGGATCTGTTGTCTCTGAAATCCTCATCGGACATAACTGTCAGTTTGGGGAGGAGGTGTGTTTTATTACATTTTCTGTTTCTGTGTGGAAGCAGAGTGAGCCCTGAAATCACGAGAAGCCAAACCCTGTGAGCTCAGAAATGAATGCTGTCCACAAGGGGAAGAAAGGGCCCAATTCACATTCAAAATAATGTGTTGATTGAGGCTGGGAGAGGGAGGAGGAATTTAATATTGAGAGAGAAGAAAGTTATTTTGAGAAACATGTTTATTAAATGAAAAGAAATGGGGTGGTGGGTGAGAGGGAAGAAAGAAGCACCACTTTGCTGCCATGGTGTTCCTGGTGGGGAAGGGGAAGAAGTAGTTCTTGGGCATGCCAACTACAAGCCTTCTCTTCCTCAACAATGCCTTTTTAGAGTCAGCAGTTGCCTGAACTTCCTCTGCTCAGGAAAGGTCGACTGTTTGTATGTAAAGTAGATGAACCACTTTGTCCTTGCCCAGGATGCTCACCAAGGAAATAGGCAGGAGAGGAGCAGCTTGTCTTGTCTGACATCAGCCCTTGCTGCTTCTCCCTGTGTGTGTCAGGGAGAGCCTGGAGTGGTGCAGAGCTGCCATTGCTCTAAAGTGGAAATGGATTTCGTGTCCATCGTGCCAGCCTGTTGGTATGCACAGAGCTCCCCAGAAACCATTGAACAGGGGAGCAAAGTATCTGGAAGTAGTGGGAGGAGATTTAGTGCTGCTGTCAACCTGATGCCTTCGACTCCCACACACCTCACCAGCAGCTGTTTTGAGATAAGGAAAATATTTTTGACCTCAGAGGAGGCTTGAACGATGAGGATCTTATAATTGTTTGCTGCAAGGTTCAACAGCAGCGTGCCTCTAGCAACTGCAGGAGGGTTTTGGTACCCTACATGTACTCTTCTGTTGCTCCAGAGCCCTGGACCTCCCACTAAAAGCAGCCCAGTGTGGCTCTGTGATCACCCTGGAGCTGTGGCACAGCCACTGTTGATTTGCACAGGCTTTGCTTATGCATATGGAAAGATTCCTCACCTTTTCCTTATCCAGTTTCTTGAAGCTGAGAAAGGGGGAAGGGAAGTCATTCTTCTGGCTGAGCTAACAGAGACCTCCAGCACAAGGAATATTACCCACTTAATGCTGTTCCAGTGCAGGTACTGAATCATTCTGCTCTTTATACAAGAAGGAAATTTTAAATTTCCCTCTGAAGTATTTTGATTATTTAATCAATGACTTAAGCCAAAAAAAAAATCTCTAGAGAAAAATAAAAACAAATGCTAGCAAACAGTAACAGCACTGACGGGAACACAAATTAAAGGGATAGAGCAAGTGAAAATCTAAGCTGGCAAACTCTTGCCTTAGGACATTGTATATATAATGAGATGGAGGAATGCAGGCAACCATAAACTCACCACTTATTTCTTTTTCAGATATGTGACATTCTCCTAGTTAAGAACAGAAATTATTATACAGAAAGGTACTGTAGGGTGTTACGAGGAAGAGAAAGAGAAGGGGAAACCTTAATTCATATTGCATTTAATAGGGGAATGATTTAATAGGGCAGGTTTAATAAGCAGCAGTCCTGGAAATAGATCTTAAAATGGAAATGAAATACAAAATCAAACCCTGAATGTTGGTTTGAAATACAGTACCAATTCATGCAGTCCTTTCTTATTTTGAAGTACATGTCACAAGCTGTTCAGGGAGATGTATCCAAACCTGCCAGTTATATTTTTAATGGGTATTTTCCATGGTCCCAGGCACTCTGTGTGCTGCTGCTGTGTATGCTGATCTCTCACAGTGGTGGTCAGTTCTGCCCTCATGTTCTATTAAGTTGCCCAAATGCAAAATCCTGTAGTTGTGGGTAGTTTGATGGTTCTGTCCGCCCCCAAATGCACAGTCCTCTCCCAGCTCTCCCTCCACCCCAAAGGGTGTTACTATTACATCTCTCTTATCCTCCTTTGATACAGATCTCCTGCATGACTGAGTGAGCTTGGTGACATTACTGTGCTTTTGTGGAAAGAGGCTTAATAAACTTTTCCTTGCCCTTGCAGAATTTTTCCTGAGGAAGTGTGGACTGTCTCTTTCAGGGCATCATGTACACTGGGCCATTGAATTCAAGTAGCAAAAGAAAAAAAACTAGGCCAAATCAGCCAGGCACAGCCAGATATCAGGTTTTAGGACCTGAGGCAGTCACAGAGAGCGCATTTTTTTCCTTTTTTTCCCCTTAAGGTTAAGAGCAGATCTGTTTGTATAGATGTGATAAGATGGTGGGGGGTTGCAAATGCAGTGAAACATGTAAATGAAGGACTATTCTGTTGGATTAATTTGTTAGAGATCATTCTGGGAATTGAACATAGTGATGTTAATGCCAGATGTACAGGTGTGCATTTTAACAACACTCTCACTACACTGAAGTGGCTAATGCCAACATAAAATACAGCAGCTTCAGTGATCCTGTCACTGTCCCTCTGTCCCTGTCCTCACCGGGCTGTTGGGAGCACTGCTGAACTACAGCAGCTGAGGGCCCCATCTGTAAAACAAATACAGGACAAGGTACAGGGTGTGGAAACACTTCTAGAGCCACAGGGCCCTCCCAGTGACAAGGCACAAAAGTGGCAGTCTCATTTTCCAGGTGCCCAGGCTGGTTTGTAGGGCTAATGATGAAAGCTTTGAGTTGTCAATGTGATCAAATTTATTGAGACAGAATAAAAGGAAAACAGCCATGATCCTCTCTCCATGAAGTCATGGAATAATTTAAGACAGAAGGGACCCCTGGGAGTCATGTAGTCCAATTCCCTCCTCAAAGTAGACCCCTGTCCTCATGTTTGACCACCCTTATTAATGAAAAAAAAAATTCTTTTATCTCAACAGGCTTTCTTTTGTTGCAGAACGTGTCTGTCACCTCCCATCCTGTCACAGTGGATATCCGAGAACAGTCTGGCTCCATCTTGTCTGGTCTCTCCCATTTTGGAGTAAAAGGCAGCAATAATATCTTCTTTTAGCCTTCTCTTATGATGTCCTAACAAATGCTGTTCCCTCAACCTCTCCTTGTATGTAGTCTCTCATTTCAGATTGTTTTGTCAGATAATTGGCAATGACACAATTCTACCATCAGGATACAGTGTTTGCATTGTTCACTCACCTCTGTCAAAGCTTTATCACATCCAAAATATAACTTAAAAATTAATTTATTCCTCTGTCTCTAGTATGCTCCTTAGCTTCCAGGCCTACTTTGCAGAAGGTTCCAGACTCTTGAAAGCTCTTTTTCCATGGAAGTGTTTAACAGTACACTAGAGGTGGACAAGACTTGTTGAGGCCTGTTAGCAGACTAGTAGTTCCCTAGGGATGGTGGCTTATTTTTAAATGGCGCAGATTTTTAAAAGTCCTTTTTATCCTAAGTGTGTTAAAACTCTTCAGATTCTCACAAATGTACCTTCACTCCTCATTGAATCATCCCAGCCCGTGTTCACTTGCTTCCCAAGCGCCTCTGGTTCCTTATCCACTGTAACTGCCTCGAATCCCACCAGGTGTGTCCTGATTGAGCAACCTCAAGTCAGCTTCAATATCCCAAAGGACACAAAACTATAGGGAATAGCACAAGAAGTCTTTGACATGGTAAGGAATCAAATCCATTTTTTTCTTGCATCCTGTTCCTTTTCTTGAAGCGTGAAATTACTCTTTTTACATCAAAGGAAATGCGGCGAACTCAAAGCCTGCCAGTTTATCCCTCGTAGTGGGATAACTTTGTCTGTGGCTCATGGGCAGAGAATTACATCTCCTTTTTGATGATTACGTGGCTTTGGTGATCTCAGCATTTTACTTACCTAGAGATGTAAATGAATTTAGGATTTGCAGTGATTGTGCTCCAATTCTACCAGTGCTGAAGAGTTTTCAGTAATACCTATTCAAAACAAAATGTGTTTTTCTTTTAAGGGAAGGTGTTTAGAGCTCATGTCAGAAGTGACCTTTGCAGAGGGCTGACCGAGTTCCATAGGAAAACCAACAGAAAATACCTACTGGGTCTTTTGTGATGTTTGTATTGTTCTGTTCTTAAGCAGTGTTACCTTGTGAGCGAGTCACTTTTTCATGTAGCGTTGCCAGCTCTGACATTTGCAGTGTTCCCATAGCTCAGATCAGCTCTGAGCTTTTGCTGTTTCACTGCTACAAAGATTTAAACACCAGCATTTAAACATTTTTCCTATTGGTCTAATGTGTTCATGCAGTTCATAACCAGCAATGGTCATAAAAGACTTTGATGCTGCCTTTTTATGGCTGTAATTAATCTTGAAGTTATTTCAATAGGAGAGAATAGCAGGAAAATGAAAGTTGAGTGTGTGAAGCTCTTGTATGTGTAATTATTTAACAGGCTATAAATATTGAACTACTAAAAACTTAAAAGGTTTTCAGAAATCTCAGGTAGCTTTTCATTGCTTAGTGTTTTGTTTTTTCCATTCTCTTACCACTTGCTTTCTGAAATTCAGATTCCCTGATTTTTATATTTCTATTTTTGTTTGTTTGTTGGTTTAATTATTATGGCTGATGTGAAAGGAAAATAATTTCTGGGAATCAAAGGCAAAACATAATTTGAAAGTTGAAATGTTTTAATTGAATGAAGCAGTATTGCAGTGCAAGAGCACAGTCAGCAAACCTTTTCTTTCTTAAATGGGTAAATTACAGTGTGAGGAAAATAAGTGAATATCAAATGACTTCATTTTAACGTTGTTGCCATTAAAATAGCTTCTCCATTTCAGTATCATAATGAATTGTATGTTGAAGCTGTGATTCCTTGTTCTACCACCTTTTCCTTGATGGGTATTTTTCCTCTCTTTCTCCATTCCTACAGTTGTAGGATTGTGTTTTCATTCAGGACAAACTCGCACTGAAATCTTTTACAGTTTTAATAAGGGTCTCATGATACTCCATCCTGCTTCCTTGAGGATTAGGATCATGATTAAGACTGGTTTAATATGCAGTCTCTGCATGCTTTGGTAGATAATTTATGTAATTTAAACTTTGCACGGGAGATTTTTAATGCTCTGAAATGCTTTCAGTGAGATCGTGCTCTGGGGTGAGGGTCACTGCCTGCTCTGTGCACGTGGGAGGGGAGTGTGGATCTTCCCCTGGGCCTCTGTGGGATGCAATGGGAGCCTTAATCAGGGCTTTGCTTTAGCAGTAGCTCCAGCCTCCTTTCTAGGGACACTGTATTCAGTGGCTATATTTGAAGTGACACGTTTCAGCTCACCCTTTTTGTCTTATATTTTAACATACTAAACATCTGAAGAATCCTTGGCATTAAAACATGGAAGACTCAGTAGCTTTGTGAGCCCTCACGTTTTACACGTTCCCGTGGGAATGCACTCATGCCAGTTATTGCATGTTTTTCTGGCTTAGGCTGCTAGGTAGTCATCCTACCATGTCATTTGAGCTCTCTGAGTTGTATGACACTCAAGTTATTGTAAGAACACTGAATTCTCTGTTTTGGCATAGAGGTTGCAAACACCAGTCATTTTAGTGCAAACATAACCACGCTTCTTTCCCTTTTTTTTTTCTGTACAGGGATTAACATGTCTAGCATGTTTGACAATCAACACTTTCATTTCTAGCCATTGCCTGTGCATTTATGTGGGTAAAATGATACACGTGTGTTGAGAAATGCACAAACACACACACACACACAAGTCATTCAAGTATTTCAGCAGGGATATCAGCCCCATGTGGAATGGGAATGAGAAATAGCAATTAACATACTGAATTTTGCTAGAACTTCTGTTTCTGCTCGAATACCTGCCTCTAGACATGTTGCAAGTGTCAAACTTGGAGATGAGTTGTGAGAACCAGCAGGGATATTTGTAATGAAGTCAAGGTGTAGGTGGTAAGGGAAATTCTTTTCTTATCAGCCACAGGTCTACACGCCAGTATTCTTGTGCAACAGCCCGAACACATTCAATTAAAATAACCATCTAAGCTGCCTGTTCCATCCTCTGTAAAAGAAAACAGGTGGAGGTTTCTTTGTATGTATATAAAAGATGAAATGTTCACTCTGAGATAAGAAACACAATTATTTAATAGCAGCAGAGCCTTTTCAGACTTACTTTCTTTTGCACATAAAAGAGCGAGGACATACGAAATATTAAGTCTATGCTTGTCTGCTGAATGCTTTTTTTGCCCTGGGTTCTTCATGTCCCGTTGGTCCCTTTGAGCAGCAATTCATTTATTGGTACCTTGAACACCTCAGAAGAGTTGTCACTTGAGCATGGAAAAAGCAGCATCTTCCTTTGGGGTGAGCTGGGATCTTGATGCAGCAGTGGCCCCTCTGGCCATGCAGATGTTGCCAGCAAGGGTGCAATGGCTTCCTTGCAGCTGCTGGAGATGGCCTGACATGGGCTGGGACACTGCACTCAATTTTTCCTTTATGGTATGAATTTATAGGAAGTCCTGGGTGCTGTTTGATGTATTCAGTCCTTTGACAGAACAGGGAAGAGATACCGTCCTGGTAGATACGAGGTCAAATACCAATGTTGCACTGTACTGGGCAAGCTTCTCATTTTAATTCAAAAAAGATGCAGATTTCAGGAAGCAGGAAAAAATGTTTTACAATGAATTCTGGCAGTTTCCTGGAGACCTGTATAATTTTTCTTTCTATGATTTTATCATTCATCTTGGCAGGTTTCATTATGTTTGCTCATCTGGGGACCTTTTGTGCTTTTATTTTCCCTCTTGACAAGGAGCACTTTTGCGACCATAATCTCTTTTACAAACGAGTCTGGCCTCAATGCTGCTCCACTCCTTTATCCTTTGTATAATTTTGTCCCCCTAGCGTTCTGTGGGGCTTTTTCCTCCCTGTTTTGATTAGAATCGGAATAATCTCTGTGAACAAGAGAAAGAAAGTGAGCCTGGGAGGGAGGAAAGTGAAAGAGCAGCTGTGGATACAGAGACTCGGAGACCCCCCTGGGGTGTGCTGGGCTCTCCACGCAGTTGAGAGGCTTGTGAAGAGGCTGTGTGTTCATGGCTGTGTGCAACCAGACGGCTCCTGATGGAGCCCAGCGTATGGTCTGTGAGCATTCCCCCTTCCCAGTGCCCAGGGTACAGCATCGCTGCTTGATTATCCAGGGAAAGAAAGGGAAGGAGTGACCTGAGCCCCCGGTCTCATTTGTACTCGAGCGCTGCAGAAGTGGAGCTGCCGCTGGACCTGATCTTCCCTGAAGTGTTTATTTATTGGTACATGTGTGTCTGTCCCGGGCATCAACTGCAGAGCTGCCAAAACACGGGGGAAAAGGTGCTGACTGTCCAATTAGTGCCTGACATGGTAGGGAATTCCAATTCTGGACTCTTCCCTATGACTCTAATCTCTCTGACCACGTTCTCATGATATTCCAGCTCTTCAGCTTATTCAGCTCGGCTTATCAGGTGCATCTACTGATGTTTTACTTTTAAAAATACCTGATTGCTGGCATGCTTGGAAACAACATCTTAATCAAACAGGTTGCTTCAGATGAAAATGACTGGGAGGAAATCAAGATAAAAAGCTGTTGGTAAAATTTTCTAATCTCCCAGATTTCCCAGAGTGCACCAAGCTTTTATATAGTCTATGTAAAATGAAAAAACACACCACATAGTAGTAGATTTAATTAAATTAATGACTGAAGAAAAATTGAGATGGGCTTTGGAAGAGGTAATTCAAATCTCTCAACCAGTCAGATACAATGTGTTGTTTTTTACAAAGGGAAAACATGTCTAAGTTTCTAGTAGGGCTTTTGATTATTTTTATCATTGGTCTCTTTCCAGCTTGCACAATGTGTTCGTTTATAAGAAACAGCAACGCTGCGGAAGATCACAATAGAACAATCTATGGTTTTTCTCATAATTAAAGTTCTATTCTCTTTCTATAATTACCTATGTTATCTGATGTGAAACTTGGAGAAACAGTTCTTAATTCACTATATTCAAGCCAGACAGGGAACTAAACTGCATTTAAGGGCTTAAAGAAACATCATCACCCTTAAAATCACATTTTTAAATCCTTTTTGCACTTAACTACTCAACCCCTTCTAAACTGTGCTTCTATCCAATAACCACCAAGCACTTAACCACCAAGTTTAATTATGGTTTGTAATTTCAGCATCAAGAGGTGTGTGAGGTGTTTGAGAAAAGTGACTCCAACAAGGGTCCTGTAAGAGCATTCACAGTTTCCTTTGTAATTCAGTAATTGTGTTTGCAGCAGAGCATTGCTGAAGCCAGTGGGGTTCTGCCCAGACCTGTGCAAGTGCCTTCTGGCACAGAGCTTATGGCCCTGCTGGGGTTACAGGGCCTTGCAGAGGGATTCTGCAGCAGAACAGACTGAGAAAACCAGGAAGACCAGTGAAACTGAGTAACAGCAGCAGGAGGGAACAGAGGTAAGAACATCAGAGGGGTCCCTCATCTGATGCCTGGCATGGCTTGAGTGTTACCCTTCATATACAAAGAAAGGTGATAGATAATTGTATTCACATAGTTATTATAGATTTGGCAAAAATAGCCTGTGAGGGTAAGTTTGAGGAAGATGAAGAGCATGAGCAAGAAGTGTGGGAGGATGCTCTGTGCAAAGGGCAGGGTGAGCAGCAGCTGAGCTGGTGAGTAGCAGGTCAGGCTGGAGGGTGAATGGAAGAGGTGGGAGAAACAGGAATCTGGTGCCAGAGTGGAGCACAGCTGCTTTTGCTTTCCATGCTGAGGTAGTGGTAGGAAATGAAGATATCGGTGTTTGTTTCTCAGGGGACTTGCACGACATCACGCTGGGAAGTTGTTGAGGTGCAGGTCTGGCACTCAAGAACCCTGGGTTTGTTTTGGCTCTGCTGCTGCCTCATGGTGGGACAGTAGGTGAGTGAAGTGGTTAAAAGTGTCACCATCTGCAAAAAAAGTGGTGTAATTTTGTCAAAACTGCTCAAAGAGATGCCACTATGTTATAAATAGGGGATTGGAGTATGTCTGTTGAGTATGTTCATCTTTGATAGACACCAGGTAATAATAGGGCTATAAATTGTGATTGGATTTTACCACTGGGTTAAAAGCTCTAAACTGTGATACTCTTCTTGGACTAATTTCTTACCTTTTTTTTTTTATTAACTGCATAAAAGATGATCACATGGGGACATTTTAAGTTAAATGTTGCTCTATCGCAGTCCTTTATTTAAATTCTTTATGCACACCTCTTTAGTAAGATATTTTCTTAAGTTGCTGTTTTCTAAGAACTGTAGATAGAGAGTAAAGCCTAGACATTCACAAGTGCACAAGGAAATATGCATAGGCTCCAGGCTGACACTGCTGAAAAAGACTGCCAATAAATGCACCTTTTTTGGATGCTTCATTGCAGGCAGTTTCTCCAAAGCTGAATGCTCTAAATTAGTGGCTTCTAGGAAGCAATTCCTTTTGCAGACATTCCTTCTGTAGTGCTAGTGGGAAGGGGGGCATCTGGCCATGCCTGTGCTCTAATAACGTGTACATGCATCAGTAGTTTAGTGAGGGCAGTGAGGTGCACAGGCTCTGACAAAAACTGAGCTTAAGCAACTTCTTCAAAACCATCCGTGTGAAAGTTTTAAAAAAAAAATAAAGTGGGAGTTTTGAATCTGTGTAGCCTTCAGGCACAGATCATCTCTCCCATATGTGCTCTCAGATTTTGCCTCTTGCTGTTCTACTGCATGCTGTATCTGGATTTATTGTCCTGAAAGTTAAAGGTCACTATTGCTACTTCCAGCTGCTGTTGAACTGGGAGCAGGATTTTTGGGTTCTCCAGAAGTCAGCTCATCACTGCAGAATAGCAGTTTGATGTTGTCTCAGTACCAGTCATGCTCCATTTAGTGTGTTTTGAGCTATTCCTTGTTACTTTTCATGAGCTGGTAGTCTTGGTTGAGAAGGTTTAAAGAGAAATATTGAAGCAGAATTGTATGTCAGGATTATGGAAAAAAAAGGTGAATTTTCACTGTTCTTTTTCCTTCCTTTTATTGTGATACTGTGCTGGTGTAAACATTATACCTTGTTTTATTTGAAATGCAGAATTATCCTTTGAAGCACTACTTGGAATGAAAAACAGAAGAAGTAACAGAGCTAAACTGCTGGTGGCCTCAGATTGCTGGTGGTCTGAATTCTGAGCACAGTTTGAGTCCTAATGTGCAAGATTTTCTGTTTATTTAATAGCAGCCATTGCATTGTGCTTGTGCATAACAACTTCTATCCACCCTCCTGTCTGAGTTCTGCATTACAGATTCTTTCCACAGACTAGTGAGCTAGCTAGGAGTTTCCATGTGTTCCTGTTTTCCTCGTGAGATGGGAGCCCATGATATTCTCAGCATATGGTATAAAATATTTATTAATGTTTTTAAAGGTTGGCTTCAGGAGACAGTCTGTGATTTGACTGCATTTAGTAACATAAATCAAAGTCCTTTTCTTTTTGCATATATTTAAGAAGCTATGAGGAGTTAGTCATGGTGAGTTCTAAATACCAGAGATGACCACTGTGAAAACATTTCAAAGGGAAGTAGCTTGAAGCTGTATAATGGTGTTTAGAAAAGGCCAATTCAAACTAAATAAAAATGTTATCCCTGTTATACATAATAAATGAAGAAGAGATCTCTAAAATTGTGTAAAAGAATTAAAAGAAAAATATGTCTGGGATTCAGATTACTGAGAAAAATGTGTTCAAATCAGGAAGAACTTCACAACTGTAGGATGAGTTCTTACCTTTTCATAACCTAATAACAATTCTGCATCAGATTCTCCTTCACTTGGATTCTTTTCATTCATCTCCTATGGTCCTGGTTTGGAAGAAGTGGTGTCTTTTTTTCCAAAGAGTGTAAAGCAGCTGCCACTGGAAGCTGTTGTGTAACGTATGTTCCAGAAGGAGTGTGTCCCTGTCTGCTCATCAAATATTTTGAGAACTGATGTTTCTGGCTTTCAATACACATTTTCTCTCCTGAGCCAAATGAAAAATTTTCGTAGTTCAAACCCACGTATGTGCTGACTTACTTCCTCTGTGCTGTAATTACTTAACCACTTTCCCAAACTTTAGAGATCTTCAGAGATCCAAACTGGCTGAGAATGGGGAGGTTTGAAAGGGGAAGGAGGAACAGCAGCATGCAGGCCTCGAGTGTGATGATTCGGCGCACAGCGATGGCAGCCTTGGGTGACACATGTCAGCACACACAACACATGGATGCACAAATCTGCCTTTTGAAAGACAATTACTACACCTGGAGCTCCAGCATATCATGAACTGTGTAGGTGTTGTCAGCAGAAACCATATTATGAACTGGACGTAGACAGCAGAGAGTCTGGACTGACCAAGTCGTGTTGTTCTGATGACCGAAAGTCAGCAAGACCATGTCATGTGCTCTTCCTGAACTGGCTCACAGATTTCCATCTGATTTTCTGTATAACCTGGATTGTTGAGACAGGGCACTGTTTCATAAAGGTGCTGGAATGTGGATGCTGGGGTAACTTGTAGGCTGGTCTTAGTCTTTTCTGTGGCCTCACAGTGTTACCTTTATTGAAAAGTCTGATGTAATCTGAAGTAATACATTTGAATGTTGTTGTAAGCACACTTCTCCAGACACAGTCAATCAGGATGTTGGGGTTATTTCAAACATTAGGAAAAGAGTATTTTATTTTGATGATTTCACATGACTACTCTTGTTTTGGTTTGTGGTTTTTATTTGGTTTGTGGTTTTTAACCCAACAGAATGAAGCACTCTAAAGGTATCCAGACATTTGTCATATTTCCAATTGCTTTTTAGGGGGTGTGTAAGAGATTATTTCCTTCACATTCTGAAGGTTATATTGGCTCAGCTCAGCTTTTGTATTAACTCCAGCTTGGGATCATGAAAAATGTGTGTTGCTCCAGGACTGGACTGTAATTGTGACACGGATCAAAATCTCTGCCAGGCTATCCCTTCCCTCTCCTCAAAGCAGATTAGCAGCCTGGCATCTGTTTTCTTTGGGGCAGATGGCACAGATGCCCACGGAGCAGAGGAGCTGACTCACAGAGGCAGAGCTGACCTTTCTGTGAGGCACAGGATGATTAGTGGAAGGTGTGCCTGTGCTTGCCATTCATCCCATATCCCTCATGTCACCAGACAGGGATGGTGGCTTCTTGCTACTCTTGTCTTCGGTGTGAAGCAGGGCTGGGTAGGTGCTTTGAGTCCTAAGGCAAAGCTCTTACAGTCTGCCAGAGCCTTTCCCCTTGAGCTCCTCTTGCCTTCGCTCCTGCAATTGGCAGGTGGAAAAAACCCACATAAAGACAACTCTGTGTTGTTGTCAGAGAAGGTTTTGGAAAGGTTACACTGCGAGTGCAGTTATTTAAAGTTCTGACATCAGACTCCCTCAAGTCTTTGGTGGCTGCATAGGAAATTATAGCTGACCTGCATAGGAAATGAGGTGTACTTTCAACTTGAATGTCATAAAAAATCACTTTATCTAGACCAAGTGCAATCTTACCTACTATGCAGGTGACAGGACTTTATCTCAGTGATCTACTCTACCTCTTTAGTGATGCTGGGTTGGAAAGAAAGTCTTCATTTTCATGGTGGTTTGAAAGGTTAAATGGAGCACAGTACAGAACCTGCTGTGGAAGATCTCAGTCTAAGCCTGAAGTTCCTGACTGCTACAACAACACACAATTCAGCTCTGAGAGCTGTGTGTGCCAGTTGTGCTGCTGTTAGTTATGGACAAAATCAGACAGGCTGATAATAGAACATAATGCATCAAGATGAAAAAATAAATAAATCTGCATGTTAGGGAAAACAAGAGTTGTCTCACTTTTCAGTGTTTCTTGATTGAATCATGACCTCGTTAATAAGATACTGTGTGCGTTAATAAGTTACTATGTGTATTTTGTGATATGGGGTTTGACTTAAACATAAAGGTTACAAAAATGTAGTTGACAACGTAATTAGAGGCCATGTTAAACAAGTTGAAGAACAGGTGGCTGAGAGGTGGTAAAAGACATGGGCAGCTGCTGTAAAGGGAAAGGTTGTGAACAATCAACACAGACAAGGGGTTGTGAACAATCTTACAAGGCTCACATGGTTATAGAATTGAAAAATACACTTTATTAGAAGGATATTTGATTTATTGAAGAGAGGGTTGAGAGTTGCCTTTATCAATTTACACCTGTCTCCTTGGAGAATAGTTTTTATCACACAGTTGTTTCTTTAGCTGAGTCAGTGTAATCCAGTGAACAGAAGCCAAAACTAGATAAGAGAACTAGAGATAAGATACAGCTCTTAACAGTACTGGCAAATAAACAGGTGAACTTCTTGTCTAGAAATCTTTGCCAACTAAAGTCTTTAAATCAAAATAGATACCTATCTTAAAGATATGCTGTTGTTTAAATGCACAGTCTTTTGCTGTGCAACAGTTCCTTTAATGGTCCTGTGGCTTTTAAACATGGGCAGTTCTCTCAGCTGGTGCAGAGAGACATGAGTGAAGCCACACAGTTTATAGGTAAAGTCATTTGCTCAGCTGCTGCAAGTCACAGTAAGCTCTGACACTGGGAGGTATTCCTCCTGGGAATTTGTTGGGCATCCGGATCACTGGGAAGGAATTTTCAGTGCAAAAATAGCATTTTCTGGTTAAAGAGACTCCATGGGTCAGGGAGTGCCACTCTCCTTCATCCTCCCCAAACATGGATCAGTATTTGAAGATGACAGAATCACAGAATTGTTAGGGTTGGATGGGACCTCTGGAGATCAGCCAGTCCAACCTGCCAAGGCAGGTGACACAGAACACGTTGAGGTGGCTTTGGAATTTCTCCAGAGGAGGGAGACCCTGTGACCTCCCTGGGCAGCCTGTTCCCGTGCTCAGCCACCCTCAGTGTAAAGTAGTTCTTCAAAATGTCCCAAAAGACAGTCATAGGTATCACAAAACCTTTTTTTTCTGTTCTGTGATCCTTGGAGATCTGTCTTTCCTCACAAATGGAAATCAGGAAAATCTCTGAAAGGTGACATGTCACATGGATGGAAAACATAATTTTGCACAGTGTAGTAGCTCACCACCTGATGGGTGATTGATGGCAGAGTTTTCATGAGGTTAATTATGCTTCACTGAGCAGAAGTTATCTAATATATCTCTATGTACACTATCTTATATATATTATCTATATCTTATACATATACTTCTTTTCACTCTGATGTGCACAGAACATGCCCAGAGCTAGCGAGACGCTGTGTTTGAGCTGGAGGAAGGTGTTTGCTGCTGTTGGCATGTTTTGCTGTGACCTGTTTGAAGTGGGTTTGCAGCCTTTCAGGATCGGGCTGCTGGGAAGCGACAGCCACAGTTAAACCAGGCTCTGTTGTCTGAGCAAGCTCTGCCTCGTTTGCTGCTGATCAAAAGCACTTGGTGAAAGGTGCAGCTTGGATTCTTAAAAGCATCTCATTATAGGTTATATTTAGAAGTGGGAAGAATATATTATTAATTACAAGGATGCTCCAAAGCAAAGAAGCTGTTTAATCTGTGCCCTTGATGAACAGAAAAGTTCCTGTACTGAAGGAAGGTTATGCAATTAGCAGTATGTTCATTAGAAGTTCATCAGATAGCAAACTATGCTTATCTTCAGGATAGTACTGGAATATCTGACAGTTTCCTAGTTATTGCCTAAGTGATAAGAGTGAGAGACAGGAACTGTCACAAGAACATTTGTATAGTACAGTTTACATATCTATTATCTGCTAGTTTATATTTATATATAGATATAATAAATTTTACATCTCAATTTACAGGCTAAGTACTCTCTTGTTGCCTTGCTGAGAACTGGAGTTGGAAGTTGCCCCCACATATTCCTTGGCTTATGTAGTTGCTAAATGAGCACAGTGTGTGGGCACTGTGAGGATCATTGCAGAGGATCCATCCCAGTGTCGTTCTGGATGTTTGCTTTGACCGGTCTGGTACTCTCAAATCCAGTTTCTGTACTGGCCCTGTAAAGCAGAGCCACCTTTGCAGAAGCATTTCTCTAACTGAAGTGATTTTTGTAATTACTTTCAGTACTTTCAAAATACTGTGTTCTTTCCAGTCTTCAAGTTCAGACTTAGATATCTGGTAACTGATTTTTGTTAATGGTGTGATATATTCAGGTGAATTTTTTTTAAACTGTGCTTAAAAACCTAGTTTTGAGTTGAGCATTAATTTACTTCCAAAGAAGTAGAGAAGTCAAGAGCATAAATATGCCAGAATATGTATGAAATAAGCTGCCATCTGGAATTTGTTTCTGGATTTGCTGTAATAGAAATGGAGCACTCTGGTATGCCTATTTTGGGGAATTCTAGAAATTAATATATGGGAAGAAAAATAGATAAATCTGTCCTGGTGCTGTGCTCAGCTGCTTGTGTAAGAATTTGACAAGCGACCAAGGTGATTATTTCTGTTAGGCTTGTACTAAGTGAAATACTGCTAGTGAAAAGAATGAATTATTTTTAGAAACTAATTTTTAACAGTTCAGGGTCACAGTGCCACAGATTTGAAGAGACTCTAGAAAAATCCATCATTTTTATCTATAAATCAAAACCACTCAAATAACGTTTGATTCAATAAAAAGTAAATTTGTCTCTTATCTAAAAGTATCTCTGCAGAAATCGTTCCAAGATGCTTTCAAACTGCTGAGTTACAGATCCACACAGGGAGGAATGATTGATTTATTGTGTGCTGCAATCTGGAGTATTTTATCACTGAATCTTTAGTGCAGAAAGTTGATGTTGTTAAAGCTGCAACATATTTAGACCAAGAGCCTGGGAATAAAGAAGGAAGCATTACTGCATCAGTACAGATCAGGAGAATAATGTTATTTACCTGTGTTTCTGTAGAGATCAGCTCTTACCACAGTCTCTTCTAAGTCAGACCGTGAGGGATAGGCTTTGTAAGTCAAGGCTTGAGAGTGTGCTCTGGTGTGCCCATGGGATGCCCAGTAATGGATTTAGGCTGTGCTTAGGCATGTGGCTGATACCTGAACAGATGACAAAAGACTTATAATAGTTCACACTTGGGTGTGGAGGAGGGCTGGGGCTGTTCTCAGCTGTGCGCCTCGGCTCACAAGGCCAGCGTGGGCCCCGAGGCTTCATTCAGAGCTAAACACTTCAATTTGTCAGCTGTGGGGCTGCGTGAGAAAGTTGGAAAGTTGTTCAAAAATCTATTTGCCCACAAGGCTCGGGAATCACTGATCTGGGGCCGGGAACAAGTTTTCCTTTCATAAGTTGCATTTCCTGGGGTTAATTAGCTGACTTCCATTCATGCCCAGCTTGTGCCGCCTTAACCTCCCGACTCTCATTTCTTCCTTGACACTCTTCTTTCTTCCCAGAGCATGTCTGTGTTTGAACTTCGCTGATTCCCAGCTAAACTGTACCAGTCTGTGCTGGGTCAGCTGTTACCCTTCAGTGTTTTATTCTCCTAAGGCTTGCCTGAATCAGAATTGCTTTGAAAGCATCACGCATCACTGATTGGGGGGAACACTGTGGACCAGGGTAGATTTTTAAAGGCTGTCTGTAGCCAGAGTTAGTTTTTCCCAGTAGGCATCCCTAGATTCAAGCAGAGGTGGAGGATCTCTGTTGAGGAACAGAGCTCTGCTCTCAACCATGCCAAAGGTTGAGTTCTGTTTGATTTCTGGGCTATAGGAAAGACAAAACCCTTTTGTTTTGTTTTGTTTTCCTTTTTCATTTTTTCCCCCTGACCTCCCCCATTACTGTTAATGCAGAAGGGAGGGGAGACTGAACTGCATTACAGCTGACAGTGTGTACACAGACTGACAGGGTAATTGCTGATGTAGACAGTGGTGGGATGGGGGGGTTGACAGGACAATGTTGCACATCACTCACTTTCAAACTAGCTCTAAAAACAATAGAGTTTAAAGAAGATGTTGTGTTCAGGGTAGAAAAAAGGGGAATATTTTATCTGACCTTCTTAAACAAAGCTATGTCATTGCTGGAATTTTTTTAAAGCTTTGCTTTTGATTGAGAATGAAAAATGCCTCTTACAAAAGGGAATATTTAATAGCTTTGCTATTAGAAAACTATCTCTAAAGAAAATTTTGAGTCCTGGGTTTTGCTGGCAGGCCTGTGTATTTGCTAACTGGCAAAGTCAACTGTCAGTTTATTATTAAACTGTTTGAGATCGGCAGTGCACATTGCTGCTTTAGTTAAGCCAAGATCAGGATCTTCAGCTGTTCTCATTTCTTACTTTGATGTCTAAGTTTTTCCCTATGTTTGTTACCAGTATCTTCTCTCCTTTCCTCTGTGCCAAGCTAAGGGTCTGAGATAGAGAAGCTCATTGGTGAAGAGAAAATAAAGTTTTAAGTAGTACAGAATGATCTGAAGAACTCTAATGTGGAGACTCAGGTTTTCAGTAGCAGAATAATGTCTTAGTGTCACAACTCCTCTTGAAGACAAAGGTCTGCCCTAGCTTAGAGGTGGAGCAGAGAGAGGTTTGATGATTTCATGAGGAGGAACCATGTTAGGGTTTTGAACACTTCTCCATATTAAGTCCAGGGTAAATAACAGATTTTCCTCTTCCATCAAGAAGAGGGGTTTCTGTTGTTTGCCTTTTCTACCTTGTCTCGGGGAGTCTTGCCCTTCAGCTCTGCAGCAGGTCACCACAAGCAGGGTGCTGGTCATAGTTGTTGGGTATGTTAGCATTGTCCAGAATCTCTATAAAATGCCAGTAAAGATTGGAATCCCAGGGTTATGTCTCATTCAAGTTTATTAAAGGATTCATTCATCGCTGACCAAATCAATGCTTAGGGGCATTTAACTGAGATATCCAAGAGATATCAGAGTACTACTGATCACACAAAGGTGGGCTGGGGGGAGTAGAAAGCCAAGACAGTCCAAGGACTGACCTTGTTGAGGAATTGCCAACCCTCAGTGTGGACATGACAAGTGTCCTCTGGGAAGGAAACTTTGGTCTCAAGGTGCTTGGGCATGTAGGGAACAAACCTTTACAATGTTTTCTTGAATTCTCATGTGTGCAATGGCAGGTATATGAAATGTAGTTTGTTTGGGAGCATAAAACCCTTCTGTATCATGTACATCTTTCTCATGCTTAATAACCTGTCATGATCTCTTAGAAACTGGTCTCTCTGTGCACAACCAGACGTGACAGTGTGGGAATGTCACCGTGTATTCTACAAACACCAGTAAAATACTGTTGTTTTACAAGTGCTAGACAGTTATTAAATTGAAATTTAATGAGGCTCAGCTGACTGCTGTTAAACATCTGGTCTTAGTTTCTAAACTCTGAAACTTCAGAATTATGACCATGAGGATGAGTTAAAGGCAGTTTAAAAACTTCCTGATTGCTGCTGAAAGTATCACAATTTTCCTATAGTTTGAGACCAAGGAGGATCATTTAATCATCCAGTTTGACCTCCCGTTTACCAAGGACCATTAACACAGACTTGGATTTACCCAAAATGAACCAAGTCACTTGAGTTTAAGGACTTTATTTCTCAGCAGCAGGGCCTGTTGGGCATATCAGGAAGAGAACAGAAGTGCCGTCAAAACTGTATCTCGCAAAGCTCTGAGATGAATTAGGTGAGACGTGCTCAGATGATTGCAGCAAGTGAGCATTTGCTATGTTTACAGGAAGACAAAATCAGCTGAAGTCCTGCCAGTCAGACTGAGGGAAGGAAATGCTTTTCATAGCCAAGTTTGATGGTAGTTTTGATTTTTGAAGTGGATGAGTAAGACATAGCAGTCAGAAATCTAAGGAAAAATGAGGCACTGGAAGCCCAAGAGTCCTAGTCCTTTCTGTCCAGCGTGCTATCTTGGGCTGTGCCAATATTCAGTATTCTGGGAAAGGTTTACAAACAAACTGTAAGTGTGTCAGGATAGCTTTGAACTTGGGTAAAGAATCCCTTCCTGACCCATGTAGATGATTCAAGTCATGAGACATGAAGCTTAGTTATTCATTAATATAAAACCTGATGCCATTTGTCTTTCCTCTTGCCCTGGACTCAAATAGAGTTTATAATACCTGTTAAACCTATTGGTGTTATACCTGAGAATCATTTTATTTATTCAGGTTGTTTGTAGTGTCTGTGTTTGAAACACAGCTTTTCCTGTGAAAGCTACCTCACTGTTACTCTGTCAGAGAATCTATATTTCAGTAATTACAATTAATCCTGGGATTTTGAATTCCTGATGATTTCACTCTGATGTCAGAGGTGATAATCACCAACGTGATAATCTGCACAAAAGCAGGGTGCATGCTACTCTTTTAGACATGCTGAACCCTTTGTACACTAAGCTTATTTTCTCCCTCCAGTTTCTAGGTAGAGGAGTTGGAGGCTCATCAAAGACTCTCAAGCCATGCTGTTGTAAAGAAGCCTTTCTTAGAAGCACACAAGAACAGAGTTAATAAGGGCTGTACTATGCAGTGCAATGGAGTGAAATCTGTGTAAATCCTTTTCTGTTCCCCTGGGAACTTCTGGACATAAGTCACCATCAAACAGATCACACCATAGGAGATAACTAGTTATCAGGTGTATCAACTGTTAATACAGTCCTTGACTTTTTACAGTACAGATTCTTAGTAGCCTTTTCTAGTCTGTCTTTTGAGTTGTTTATAGTAATTTTTGCTGAAAGTTTAAAGGTGGTGCCTATAGGTTAATTATCTTTTTGTGCAGTAAGACTAGATTTTCATGATTTCTCTGCCTTTGCATACTCCCACAAGGGGTTATGGCAAGTGTGTACTTACACACTCAAAAATGTAGAGTCAGGTAGCAGCAATCCAAGCTCCCATGTCCTGGGAATCAGTGCTGCCAGCATGCCCCAGTTCTGACCAGCACAGACCATCCTGTGCTCAGCAGAAGGTCACTGCCTTTGTCAACAAAGGCACTGTTTGTGGGGGTTTGATCTCATTCCAAGTCCAAGTGCTGTAATCTTAATTCACTTAAACCTCTAATCATGACATTTGTTTTGGCCTGGGCTGGCTTCAGCTGGAAATGTAAAGTTGCCTTTACTTTCTCTATGATGTCAAGTGTGTGTGTCACACAGATGTGGTGAGCAAACCAAATGGATGCAGTGGCACTGGCTTTAGTTGAAGCTGCAAGTTCCCCTAAGTCTTGCCATCCCAGCAGGCTGATGCTTTAGTGTGTTGGTTCACACGGCAGAAGGGAGAGCTCCCTGCAGCTCCAAACCTTTGTGGGAACAATTCTTTGGTTGGCATTCCCCATAACGTGTTTTGCCTGTGTGTGTTGCTAGATCTGATGTATCTTGAAGGCTAAAGGGCAGTAAACTAAAGCAACAGCAACCTGTCCTGAGCTGCAGAGTGAACTGGTGGGTGAACAGCGTAGCAGCCAGTGTTCCCAGCACCCACCCTGAGGTGGGAGGAGAGGCACGGGAAGGAAAATAGCAGTGCAGACACACCTTCTGCTGTGATAGCAATTCACATCACAGGATAGATTTTAAAGTGTTTCTTATGCACCTTAAATACTTCAATGGGAAAGTCTGAGATGTAAGTCAGCAGTGAGTGTAGACTGGGGTATACATTCATACACACATACATATATGGAGAACTATATACTCAGACTTGCGACTGAGATGTTTTTCTGAATCAAAAATCTTCAGTAATTAGGAACTCTGTGTTCTGAATTCCCCTAAGCAATCTCTGCCTGTCAACTCCCGCCCTTTTAACAGTTTTGCTTGTTTTGTCTGGAAGCATAGAGGGTGTAGTCCTGTACTTGGACAGGTATGAACACTTATTTTGTTCTTGGTACATGTCTGAGATAGGACTGCCAGCTATGACAGGACAATATTTGAGGAGAGGAGGTCCTTGTTAAAAAACATTCCTTTGAAAAAAGGCTGACTGCTGCAGGAAAGAGGGAGGTAGGAATTTTAAGTTCCGTAGTAAAGGTGGAAATTTTGCAGGAATGGTTTATTGGCACAGCAGGAATTAATGAAACCATTTTATTATGGCATTTTCTGTGTTGTAGAAAAAAGTTTTGGGTTACAATTTTTCTACTGAAGAACCTGGGAAAAACACAAGGGGCAGTCTGGAGAGGATGGGGAGTTATTTCATCAGAGATAGAGAAGCTGTTCAGACCTGTAAGATGATGTATTTCCACAAAGAGCATTCTTTTCAGTCTGCTGATGAAAAGTCTTGTGGGTTTCCCACCAGTAGAAGCTGCTTAATTGCATTTTGTGTATGCTCTTAGAGTACCTGTTTGGTGAGAACCTGACAAATGGTCTTCTGAAAGTAAATCAATTTTGTTTTCTTGGGCTTTCTTGAATATACATGATGTCCGGAGCCTGAAAAGCACAGCAGTGGCACAAGAGGAAGCAAACAGTGGGGCGCCAGTTAGGCTCTATGGTTCTCTGAAAGACTTTGTAGCCTCCTATAAAGAAAAAGAAGAATGTGCTATTGGTGGTAGTGAGTAAATGGAACCTTCTTGTCTTCTTTGCTCTTGTCTCCTTATAAATAAACCATTGTTGTCCATCCTTGGCATTTGCAGTTCATTGTGATAAATTGGTCTTGATGTGTCTGACATTTCAACCAAGTTGTTTAATGGTGCTTTTCTGAAAAGGCAGATCTTGCTATAACATTGGTCCAGAATATATCCAGGGGAAGAGCACTCACCATCACACGTAGCACTAACCCTTTCCTTCCTGGGAGGCTGAAGAGGGAAGTAGGAAGTAAACATTTTGGTCACGTAAGCACAAAAGGCCTGGGTTTGTGTAAGCAGAGCAGAGAAACAGGAATGTTGAGTCTGGATTGCAGTTGCTAAAACCTGTTTGGTAGTGTGGACAGCAACGTTGACTCCACCTGCATTGCTGCAGCATCTCGGGTGAGAGGGGAGGGAAAAAACCCAACTTGCTGAAAAATAGATGTATTTTTACCAAAATTATGTTTTGAATTTTATGCAAGATGCTTTATCTGTTACCTGCCTGTGCTTACAAGTCATTGACTTCCATGCAACAATTGCTTGGGTACAGAAACCACTGGAACGCAGAGATTTGATGAACTGTGACCAACAGCAGCTTCTGTTGTTGCATCCCTGAAAGTTCAGGCTTTGATTTACATATCTTAAATGTCTGTAATTACTCTGTCAGGGAGATGATTAACACAGAGACTGCTTTCCATAAAAAAGGAGTCTTCTGCCTATACCTTTCCAAACCTTTCAGCTTCCCAAAGTTATTAAGCATCTGCCCAAAGCAGCCAAGCAAAAGTAATGCTCATATTTATGTGACCAATAAATAACCTTTTTCCTGGTTAATGATCCCACTGTGTGATAATACCATTTTATAATTATATTTCACCTTCTTCAAAATCAGATGTGTAGAATGTGTTCTCACCTGTCTTGACCCACTTAGCTCTGAATGGAGATTTATTATGAGGATGGAAAAACTGATCCTACTTGGCATCGAAACAAATTTTCCTTTCCATCACCACAGCCTGAGCAAGAAGAACTAGAACAATTTTTTTGAGATGTGAACCAATAACCTATTTAACAAATGTCTCCGTGACTTTTTTGGTCTCCCAGCTTTCCCGGTATGCCAGTCCAATACAGACCTTGTTCCTGAATGCAGTCAGGGGACAAACCTTTTGGAGACTTTAGACACAGTGTCCCTCTGTGTGATATTTGTGGCAAAAAGCCCTTTTTTCACCGATGCTGCCTCAGAAAAAGGAGGCAGCCCCTGCTGATGGGGTTGGGTTCCCCTCCTCACAGTGTGCCTTTCATCCCCCCAGCCTCCTGTGCTGCCTCATGCACCTGGCAGCCCATATATATCCTGGTCCCATTCCCAGAAATTGCCCCCTTTCTCCTCAGCGGGGCAGCAGGGTGAGTCCTCTGGCCCTTCCCTCCCTGGCCTCATCCTGCTGGCGTGCAGTCTGTTGTGTGTCTGTATGGAGGCTTAGAAAAAATAAAATTATAGTGATTTGGCTGCAGATTTATGTTTTTAAGCACAGCATTCTGCAGGCTCATAGCCATGTGTGTGAGGGCCAGGTGAGGCTGGCAGAAGCGGTATTTTTGGGGTGATCTCATCGTGCTGAGGGGCTGTGGGATGCCCAGGCCAAGTGGACCATTTTAGCTCCATTTTTTTCACGTTTAAGGGGGCTGCTGGTTGCCAATCAGCTGCCACAGAATTTTTTCTTTCTTATCCGTGAATTGCTTGGCCCTATTAAAGGATGGCTCACCCTGGCACACAGCTCTGGGGAGAGCTCTGCTGCTGTGAGGCCTCACCGGCCTCCTCAAGGGTGAGGGCAAACACCTCATTTTACACCATTTGGCACAGCTGGCAGGTGACCTGGTTTTCAGAGGTGCTGTCTGACTTCTGTGGAAGGACACAGAGCTCAGTGTCACCAAGTGTCCCTGCAGCTGTGCACTATAAACCTGCAGCTTAAAGGGACTGGGGCTGAGGGGAAAATGTGGGATGTGGGTCCTGGCCTGTAGCAGGGCAGTGATCTGAGCTGGCGGATACACTGATCCCGGTGAGATGTTTTTTATTCCTCACCTGCTGGAAAAATAATCAGAAAGCCTAAGCAAGGATCCCTCTTTTTCCTCCCCCCTGTAATCATGCAACATTCATAAATGTTATTTAGGTATGCACCGAGCAAATTTCAACAGAAATGCTGTCATGCCTCAGGGTTGTAAAACTTCATTACATCTGTTATTAACTGTCTGTCTGTGGCAGGACCTAATTTGTCTTGAAGTACTGGTTGCCCACAGCTTCTCAAAACAGCTTGTTATAGCACTTGAAGGTGCTAAGACAGAGAAATCCTGGGATTAAATGGCACTGCTCTCCAAGTGGCTGATGGATGCTTTGGGGCTGTAAGATGCCCTTTCACAGCCTTCTTGTGCAGGTGGAGAGGGAGAGGTATAATTTTCATCCTCTCTCACTCAGCACTTGGGAAACTGATTGTCTTTGCATAAATACCTTTAGCACAGTAATGTGAAAGTTTTAATTTAGAATTTAGGTTCATCCCCTTTCAGTAGACCTGCAGCATTATCATAATTAATACCAATGGGAGAATTATTTGAAAACATGTAATTTTTTAAGAGAAAAATTGTTGTTTAATAAGCAAATCCTACCAATCTGGATGATGATTCCAGAATGCTAAACAATTGTTTAAACTGTGAAATATTTTTCATTTCAGCAGCCTTGTCACAATAAATGTAGATCTGTTGCTCTTTACACTAGTATGAAGGGGAAAAAAAGGAATTTTAGCAATGCAAACTAGTTATAAGAGAATGAGCTTTACATCTTACTTGGTTCCAGATAAATCTGGCAGATTTTTTTTTTCATAGTTGTGTTCTTACATGTGCTGGGGTTTTTGCTTCTCCAGGTCTTCCCATGTCTCCATGTCTTAGATCAGAGTCATCTTTAATTTATACACTTTCAGCTAAGTTTGTTTAATATGTTGGTTCATACTTGTGCTTTCCACTTTTTCCTCATATTTACTGACCATAATCTGCCCAGGTCATTAAATTTGCACTACCAGACATATAAGTACACCCTTATACTAAAATTAGGCAATTCTTTTTTCCTGGCTTAATTTGAGGTGATATTTTCAGAGTCATTTATCCAGTACTGCTGCTGTGTGCAGAGTGCTGGTGTGTTCATACAATGTTAGCAATGTTTAGAATTGTGTTTAACTTGTGGTTTTTTCTTTTTTTTTTTTTTTTTAATCCTTCCAGCCAAGCAAGTATGTCCATCTGAAAAAATTAGCTGTGGAGACTTGAGCAACAAGTGTATCCCGTCGTCCTGGAGATGTGATGGGCAGAAGGATTGTGAAAGTGGTATTGATGAGGCTGGCTGCTCTCCTGGTGAGTTAGAGGAATACTTTAATCCATATGCAGCTTCTCCATTTAGGACCATAAAAGTTCTGTAGTGACTGTTACAAATTGAATGTAAATGGATGACTTTTCCTGCCAACGTTTTTTTTCTCTCTACACTTGCAGTGCTAAGTAGTGAATTTTAGAAAAAGAGCGAAAGAAGGATTCTCTGGTTGGAGCTGGCTGGAGAATGAGTGAGCTCTGTGGAGAATAAAGTATTCAGTATTTTGCGTATTGAGAGTTAAATATTCTTTCACTACAGTAGCAGAATATGTTTAGTCAGTTTGGAACATGATTATCAGGGTTAATACCCAGAAGATGTGGAAAGGACTTAAATCGAGTGTTCAAACCTTCCTCCGGGGTAGCCCAGCAGCTTAACACCGTGTCCTTCTCCCTGCAGAGTGTGGCCCTACAGACTGAGGCCTCTGCTGGGATAGAATAGACAGGCCTGGACATTCCTTTATTGATGGCTTGTTGGTTCCACCGGACAGAGAGAATGACATACTATGCACCGTAACTGTTTGAAATTCAGTCCTTAAATGGCCATTGCCTTTTATTAGGCCTTTCTCTGCTGCATGAAAGAGCTCTTTAACAGTGCTTGCACTCTGTGAAAACTCCTACACTCTGTAATCAAGCCATTTCTCAAACTGTCTTTTTGATAGACTAAACATATTTAGTTCTTTATGCTTCTTGTTGTCAAATATTTTCTTTTGAATGAATGCTTGACTCATTTTTGTGGCTTCCTTTGGTATTCCAGTTGATTTTCAAACTTTCTTTTTATACAGACCTCCAGAATTTAGGGAATATCAGTCTTACCAGTCTGTGCAGAAGTAAAATCACCTCTTTAATACTGTTCTTAATTCTGTTCTTACTAAATTCCTTGTATGCAAAGGGTCCCAGGCTGTTAAGATGCTCTCTAATTTTCTGTGTATTTATCCATCCATCAATATTTCTGGTGTTCTCCAGATTACTGGAGAAAGGGTTGAATGGTTACATGCAAACACATTCATGTTTCTTCTTTTGAAAACTGAATTTTGGGCTCTAATACCTAACCAGTTCATAATCCACATTATATCATTTTGTTGAAGTTGTATAACAAATATGTTTTACATGAACATTTTGTGTTCTGAGTAAAATGCTGTGGATAAATTTATTTCTTTGCAGTCAGCTTTATCAAACAAAATCTTACCAAAGCTTTTAATTTTTTACTCTTTTACTTTCTGTTCCACAGTTTAGCACTCATTGTAAAAACATTTTTCTTTGTCCTTGTTTTACTGTTTCCTTTTTACTTGTTTTTTGTGTGAAACTCTTTAAGTGTTCTCTCTATAGCATATGATTTTTTTTTCTTTGAATGGGAGGCTTGAATTAGAGGCAAGTTCAGAAGATAATTGTAACTGTTATTGAAAAAATTATTTTTTTCCCAATAGGAGTTAGTGAAATTAGAACAATTTTTAGACTGGTGGCTGCCTCCCCTAATTTAATGCTGCTGCTGCTCACCAGTAGGAGTTGTCTTATGGAGTCTTTCATTTATAATAAAAATCTACTAGAAATTGCTTTGAACTTTTTTCCAAGGCTTTAGATAACTCCCAAAATGAATGTAAATATGTTCTGAACACCACATAATTTCAGCGTAATGATGCTGTTAATGGATTTGGAAATCTATGAGTGTTTCTGTTCTGGATGTTTCAGCATCTCTGGTCTTATCTTCCACTGTTTTAGTGCCTGTGCAGGTTCTTAAAATGGAAATTTAATCCAAGGACAAATTAGCATCTTCTGATGGTTGTTGGGTAACTCGAGAGGAATGAATTAGTAGCTTTCATTAATTCCTAATGACTGAGTGTTGTCCCCACATAGGGCACCACCTTGGTGGGAGCACACTGGGAATCTCTGCTGAGCCTCAGTGTGGGATGGGCTGTTCTCTGGCAAGAGGACCAGGCAAAAAGGCACTGACAGGCAAACTTGGAGCATCCTGGGTGGGTACAAACATCAAAGCTTTCAGCCCTAAGATCTCGGCTCAGCACCCTCAGAGGCATTAAACTCACTCTGAGAAGGAAGCAGGAGGTGCTGCTGAATGGCTGTAGTGGGAGCATTTCTGGGAGGTTGCTTGTCAAATTAAGGTCTTTTCCTCATGGATGAGAACAAATGTGTTGCCAGTTTAAACTCAGAGAGCTTGTGGAGGATTGATAGCTATCCTCTCTTTTATCCAAAGCTGATAAACCTCACTAAGCCTACCCACTGATACTCTGTTAACATTCCCATTTCTTCTCTGTTTAGAATCCTCCTTTCTGTTTTCTCTTATCTCAGCAGCACACAGTATCCTGACCAGTTCAGACCTCTTCTTTTGCTTTGTTTTGTTGTTTTAATCTCTGCGCTCATGTTTTTGTTCTCATTTGAAAAGAAGCCTCAGCCCTGTCACCCACAGCCCCTTGGAGCAGAGCACCCTGTCATAGCTGAGGCTGCACCTCTCACAGAGCTGACCAACTTGTCTGTAAATAACACATCTTGCTGGATAAATGTTTGGAAGGGAATTTATTTGTGCTCAGAATAATTTCAGTAGTGAGAGCCTGCATGTGCAATAATCAAGTGGATGATGACTTGAATATACTGTGAGCGAGGGCACCCAGAAGAAAACCCCTAAGCTCTTTCTAAATCCATGGTAATAAAGCTATTACTTTAACCTCATGTGACATTTGAAACATGCTTTATCTATGGATACTCCTTTTTCTTGATAGGAATGACTGACTCTTAGAATTATAACTCTTCAGAAGGACTCACTACAGAGTTTATGAATATTACTTGAGCCTGCATTTCTGCACCGGTAATTTGTACCACTAAAAATATTATATCCAGATACAGGAACAAGGCTTGGTTGTGCTGAGGATGTGCAGGTGCCTGTCCCTGTGTCAGAATGTTCACAGTTCAAGTTAAGGGAGGATCTACTTCAGGAGAGGAAAATTATTATGGTAGTAGAATCATCCAACACTGAGAACAGTGCAAGTGCATTACGGTTCTTCCTCCTCCAGCAGTTTGCTTTTCAGATACTGTTCTGGATTTGATAATTTTTGCTGGATTTTTCTTCTCAGAATGATGTAATTGCTTTTTGAATCAGTGTGAAATTTATCCAGTGTAAACACTGGCACAGCCAGCTGGAGGGAGAAGGCAGCTGTTCAGAAATTCGGGGATAGAAGTGTAGAATCTGAATAAGAGAATGCTCTGTTTGGGTTGGGTTCTCCTTTGTGCTTTGTATCAGCCACGTTTTTGGTGCATTGTCTTGCATAAATGGAAACAATGTGGTGCTCTGCATCCCTCTCCTTTGCTTTTGATCACTGTTTCCATTAGCACCCTGTGATCTGAAAAGGGTTTGTCACAGCAGTGCTCAGAATATCTTTCTTCAAGGGAGGAGAGATTTTGCAGTGTTTATGCTGTCCTGTAACCCCCTTTAGGCAAAGGGTTCAGCTGCAGTTAGGAAGCTTTGGCCTTTCTTGAGCTCAGGTGTGCTGGAAAAAAATGCATCATCTCAAACAACAAACAGTCAAATGTTTCTTTTGAGTTGCTCATGTCCCCCTGTACAATCCATCCCTATAAAAAGCTGGCTTAGGAGTAAGCCAAGCAGACTGAATTCATCTGAAATAGGAGTCCTGTTTGCCATGAACAACAATTCAATAGATGAAATCTATTAAAATGAAAACCTCCACAGAGGTGTGTAAAACAGCCTTTGATGGCCTTTTAGGCCTGGTCTGGTACCAGGACTAGGAAAGCAACTATTTTCATCAGTAGTCTGGGCACTGGCCCCATCCTAGTGCTGGGAAGCCACTGCCAGTGGACAGTAAGGCACTTTATAGGTGGTGTTCACCCATGAACCAGGAGAAAAAATGGTGTGATTTTCACCCTGTGGGAGAACTTTCCAAGGAAGCAATGGCAACTGCAAGTTCTTTAACCTGCAGTGGATGAAGCAGCAGTGATTAGGGATCCAGATTTGGCTGTGATTGCACTAGGGATTAATTGCAGGTATTAATCCTTGCACGTAGGTAGGTAAGTGCCTGTCTGCCTCAATAATTTCCTGCCAGCAGGTAGGCTTTAAGAGCACTGCTAACTTCCAGTGCACGAACAACTTCTGAAAATGCAAATACCTGCTTTTTTAAAAGTAAGAGTACATAAAAAGAAGAAAAAAAACTTAGTTTTCAGTTTTTGGAGCAGAAGTAATTTGTGTCTTTACAATACTAAGTGTGTTGTAGTCATAGGTGAGGTTTAGTCCTCTGGCATAGACATCAACAGTTAATAACATAAGAGCAGTCTTGAATTTGCTGGCTTGGAAGTGCTGGCATCCTCTTATTTCTCTGGTTAAGGTTTTCTGCTCCCAGTGCACCTCACCTTTGTCAGGATTGGACAAGCTTAAGAGCCTAAAAGAGAAATGAAATATGAGAGACTGTAATTAAAGCATCACAACACAAAACATCACACAGTCTGGACTTTGCTAAGAGAGATAGTAACCAGTGTTTTGTCAGCTGCTCAGGAATGCAGAGAGCATTTGGGTGTGACTTGAGAACAGAAGAGTTGCCATCCTGTAACAGCTGCAATGGGCACTGAACCTCTAATGCACATATTGCTTGTTCCTCCTCACAGGTCTCTGGGGTGCTCTGGCCCCATCTCTTCTGATTGTGTTACTGGTTCTCACCTGGGCCACTTCTTGCACCTAATATGGAAATTGTGTCTTGCAGATGAGGAGGTGGAATTACACAATTTTCCCCCTCCTCAATAGTCAGATACAGGGGAATGATGTATCCATTGATATATTGATGGCATAATACGTTATTAACCCACACGTGGTTTATTCTGTTTAGCAACAGTACCGAGGCAGTGATCCAGGGGAACTTGTGCAGGTGGCTTGGATAGCTGGCCAAGGATGAGAGCCAGGAATTCCTGCAGGAATCTTGTGACAGTGACAGGCTCATTACTGAGAGCATCTTCTTTTGGGCTCTGGTCTTCTGGCTTTTCATTGCTGACCACATCTCAGAATTAGTTCTAGATTTTTTGATATGATGCCAGAATAAAAGGGGACAAACTGGATAAAGTTTTTAGAAATTAATAAGGGAAACAACAGTAAGAACAGTCATGCTTAGCTGTAAGCTGTGTGTCCTTGCTGTGGCAGCTCACAGCCTTCACATATCCGTGTGTATGTATATATATAGATAGATAGATAGATAGATAGATATATCACTTACAAAATCCTCAGGTGATGAGCTTTCCCCTTTTTCTTGGTAAAGCTCCAGGCACATCTGTTTTACTCCATATAAAGCAGCAGGACCTCCAAGTGAGGGGTCCTTTTCTTGGAAGGTCTAAGTGCAGAAAACTTTGTTAGCTCTTTGCATGCCCTGCTCAGTACCCTCCCCTGAGGGTCACCTGAGAGCCATTGGCAGAAGGCAGAGTTTAGAGCAGCTAAAGCTGTTCTGATCCCTCCAGCAGATCCACCTGGTGATGAACTGCTGAAGTGGGGAAATTACAAAGCTGATTTAAAGCCACCTTCCTCTACTCTGCACCTACACTCCCGTGAAGTGACCTTTCTGTTGACCTTTCTATATTTAAATTGTTTTATCATAGTCCTGTAACAATAAGGAGTATCACGTCGTCTCAGCATCATTTTCTTCCTGCAGTAACAGGCAGCTGTGTTTTGCATCTGAGTCAATTCCAGTGCTACCAATGGGGATCTGACCATACTGATTCTGTTCATTCCACATCTCCACTGATCCTACTGAGAGCTTTTAACTTGCTGGTAATGTGGCACTAATTTTATCTTCCATTGCAGTGGGATGAATATTTGCTTTTATCAAAGTTAGGAATTCGTTCATTCCCTTCATTAAGTAGGTGCACAGTCATGTACTGTCCCTCAGTCAGAGCAGAGGGAAATCAAGCCCAAAGGATCAGATTTTGCCATATATTCTCCCTGAGGAACCCACCAACTTAAAGGGGTTCAAGGCCATAGTATTGCATTCATGCCTGTAGAGGAAATATTCATCTACTATCACTATTCATGACTATTTTAGTATGTGATGAAAAGAAAGATGCCTAGCCTGAAATTCTGCCATTTTACAGGAGGTAGCTGTAACTTGAGTACACTTGCCATGGTGAGGGAATCTACAGTTATTTCCAAGAAGGAAAAAAGAATTACTAGATTTAACAAATGAAAGTCCTTCATAAATAAGGTAGCAGAGCAATGATATCCTCTGGGCTTTACATGATGTTTAATTACTGGACAGCTGGAGGGATTAATGCTTGTGCATTATGCCCTGGCTCTCAGAAATTAAACATGTACAGCTGCCACTTTATCACTGCTTAAAGTATTAGAGCTCCTTCGAAAGCAGTAGTAATTTGCAGAAAAATCCCCATTGTTATTTAGGAAAAATCTCAGCCCATAATCATATTTGTCCTGGGTTCCTTCAGAACAAAACAGCAAGAAAAATGAGATTGGTAGTGACTTTTAATTGCACGCTGACAGGAAAAGTGAAGGCAGTTGCATTTTTAATATGCTGGATGCTCATTGTAATTAAATGTAAAATAATGCATGAACTTTGGTTAAAGGTAAAATAGTAATTGTGTAAATCAAGAATTAAACCCTAAAGCCATGGCTCTACCTGCAGAAGGTGAAAACGAAATGGCTTTGTTTTCTTCTGCTGTCTCCCAAGCTTAGGTTTGAAAAAGGCAGACGTGTGGAACGTTCTGCAGATGGAGTTACCCAGCACTGCGAGGACCTCGCTCACCCTTGGTGTGACCTCTGTGCTGATCCCTCCGTTGCAGATAAATTGTCTGTATCAGAATGTTCCATGAATAATTGATTACTGAAAGCATAGTAGATGAAAACACAGCATGAAAACAAGACACTTCAGGATGAAAACAAGACTCTTCAGAATGTGGTACTTTTGCAGTGTCTCTCTGAAGGAGCACTGGGAAAAAAAGAGTGGATGCAAAGAGCACAGTTCAAGCACACTCACACCCCCCCACACATACAAGTCCTTCACACCCTGTGATAGTTTTTCACAGAGTTGTGGAAAAGTGGTATGAAAAAGCTGGTTTTATAGAAAGATTTGTGGATAATTAAAGCAAAAGCTTAATACTGCTGGACTGCATGATGCCTGTGCACACCCACAAAAGCTTTGTCCTGCTGCTCTTTCTGCACTTTAGCTGGAAACATTGTCTCTGGTTCTTCTTTCCAATCTCACATCGTGGTGTCAGGGGAGCAGAAATTAGCCTGTAATTATGTTTATCTCTTGGGCAGTCTGTCAAACAGAAAAGTTTGAGTTGAAATAGTCCAGAAATTACATCTCTTACTGCCAAATATGATTGTATTTCATGTCCCTGAAGTGTTTCCTTCATCAGAATGGAGCTATAATTTTGAGCCTGTTCATCCAAAAAGCAAGAATCTGTTTAGCTTTATTAAGGGAAATCTCCTGTATTGGCAGTGCCAGTGATGGTGTTCCGATGGCAGATCCGTGGGAAGGAGTCCCATCCTGCAGTGGCCACCAGGACATATGTGTTACATTAATTAACGAGCGCTTGACAGCTCTGCTTCCTGAGCATATGATCTGGAGACTAAATCAAACTCACTGAGCTTGAACTTGTACCGTCCCACGCAGGAGGGGACCATGTCATGTTTGATGCAAAAGGAAAAAAAAGTTGGCTTATGAGTCATATTAATGGATAAAACAACATCTTAGTGGCTGAAATACAGTATTTTCCTATAGAGGAAGATAAAATTTTTTTATTAACTTTGGTTATATTTTGCAAGGAAATTTATTTATTTGATAAAATGTAACAGGAAACGTTTAGCTCCCAATAGAAACCACTTCATTACACCACTTCTATCCAACAAGTTTAAAATAATTGCTGACATTGTACTACTGAGCCTTCATCTCAGCCCAAATCCAGGAAAGTGCTGCCTTCTATTTCAAAGCCATAGAAACTGAAAGGCAAATCCTAATGCCGTAGAAATCTCACTGCTATTAATGTGAGCGCAGTCAGCACACAACCCTTACAGTTTTAATTGCAGTGAGTGTCACTCAGTGATTAAATTTTCCATTTGAGTAGAAAATCTAATACTTTTTTTCAAAAAATGATTGCTATTCTTTTCTGAAATCGTGGGTACGTAGGCAGGTATGTTGATTACATCACAAAATAGCTGTGCCCCCTAATATCACAGAACGGAAAGTACTCGGGGGCTGGTTGTTTCCTGAAAAGTCTGTCAGGCTCTCCCCCTCCCACAATCACCACAGGGGTTTGTGTTTGTCATTACAGTGTGTGCTTATATTCATAACTTTGAATCTGGCTACACCAACTTCTGCCAATTGCCTTCTTGTGCCCTCCATGCTTCTTTTTAAGGTACTTCTCTTTTCAGATCAGTTGCCTTGCAAACTGTTCTATTTCTAAAGCATCTTTTTAATTGTTATTGAGCCTCCATTCAAACTCACTTTGGATCACTGTTCCTAGCGTAATGTGAGATGCAGTTGGGTAGAACTGGGGGGGTGAGGTGTGACAGCTCTAAATGTTCCCTTGTTTGTCTGTGCTCCAGAACAGTTAATAGTGCCGTGTTCTAAATGCAGTGAATAATTAAGTCTAAAAGTGAAGCAAACTGCAATAAAAAGAGGTATCTCCTCTTACAGAGAATTCCCATCAAGCAAAGTAACTTAGTGGAAGTGGAAATTTTATGGGGCACTGACCTCATTGCTTGCAGTGTGAGCACTGCTTTGTCCCTCACTGCTCAGCCGAGTCCAGACCTGTGAGCTCGGCTGCTGTAGCTCCCAGATCAGCATGGTAAAGCCAGGCCCTTCTCTCTGTCTTACCTGTCCAGCCCACCGGGACAGAAAGGTTTCCTGAGGGTGGCCCATGTGGCTTTTCTTTGCTCTGTTTTTCACAGATGGGCCTGTGTGGTGATTCCATCAACGACAAATTCTAGCTAAAACTAAGATTATTTCCTTTCTGTGCAGGTGCTTTTGAGCTGTGCAGAGCTGTGAGAGGGGCTGCACAACCAGTAGCAGTGCTCGTAGCTCTGCAGTGTCACTCACTGCTCCCTGGCTCAGTAAATTGTATTTATACTATACTCAGTAAAGTATTGTAGATTGGTACAAACCTTCAGGATTCACATCTTAGTTATGGCAGTATGAAAGACTGATTCTGGTGGAATGGCTCAGCTTTCCAGCTGGTTCAACTGGTACCATCCCTGTGTTTAGGAATGGGTGGGTAAGAAGGAAGTGACAGGCCAGTGACGTGTAGCTGTGAACCAACAGACGTGGGCTGAGTTCCTTGCCTTTCCCACATTCTCTGAGAATAAAACAAGTTTTGCTGTCATTTGCCAACAGGACTGGGGTGTAGCTTTTAGGGGTCTGATGAAGTCTTTCCTGAGCTGGACATAAGGAACCAGAAAGCAATGGAGAGAACAGGCAGGTCGTGTGTCTGTATTAGCAGATGAGCACAGGGTGGGAGTCTGCCCAGTGGATGGGAGTAGGCTTTTTCTGGCAAAGTGTGATTTAAACTCTGAAATGGCTAAACTAGCTCCTGGTCATGCAGAAAATTCATACCCATGGGGCGTCCTGCTGGATGCCAGAGGTCTGTGAAGGCAGTAGTGTGGGGTCTGTGTGCCCTGTCCCAGGATGGAGGCCCTGTTCAGTAATGCCCTGCTCTGCTTGCTGAACGTTTATATATCCCTCAGAAGTACAGAATTTTGTGTGATGATATTAGAGCAGCTGTTAGTTTAGTGGATATTATCAGATGTTTCTGAGGGATTTGCCAAATTGGTGCAATTTGTAAAATTGCCCTTTTAATAAGCAAGTCATGTCTAAGGGAATAGCAGTGAGCTTGTCCTGTACAGGTTCCAATTTCCAAAGTCAGAAAAGAAACTCACATCACAGCATATTTTTTTCCGTTTAATTTTTGGCTAGTACCAAACATCTCCAATCTGATTCATCTGATTATATTCCAATCAGAATATGGAAAAGTAATAATAATGTCTTTATCCCATGAGATCCCCATGGGATGTCTTGGATTTTTGCAAAAACCAGCACAGTATTAAGCTTAGGTGTTCTGACCATCTTTTTTGTCTTCCAAACTGCTTTATTTTACCATGAAACCCTCTACACTGGATCACTTGTTCATATTTTGAGGTCATTTTCAGTCATTTAGCCAGAAGAACCTCTGATAAACTTCCTAACCCTTTCCTGGTTTGAAGTAAAATTGAGGAGACCATGAGTTAGCAGCCTTACTGCAGTAAGATTAAAGGCAGGAAAGTGCAGAGTGTGCATACCTTTGTACGTAAACTGCTTCTCTCTGTAAATTGTGGGGTCATAATTAATTCTATTTTCAGAAAATTAAACCACTTGGAATGAATATATGATGATTCTGAATCAGTAAATACATTTTTGAACCAACTATTATTTATCAGCAGGGGCTTTGGCATCTGGTTGCTCCATTATAATTAACTAATACTATGCAAATACTGCTGCAGAGAATGGAAAAATGACTGATTTGTGTTGGAGGGGAGGAGTGTGACAAAGGCAGGAGAGCACATGCAAATATTAATTTGTGAGAGCATGTGAGATGGCTCCTGAGCCACATTAGTGATTTGAACAATATCAGGAATTACAATTCCTCCTGCAGTCGTGTCTATGTGGGCTTTTCGGTATCAATCACCATGGCAACAACCACTGCTCCGAGTGAGGCTGCAATTCAGCTGCATTATTCCCTCCATGGGAGGCCTGTCATTTTTTCAGAGCAATGTGCTTCAAGGTCATCTTCATTTACCTCCATCTCTTTTGCTGTCCTTCCTGGAGGGCAGCTTTCCACGGGAAACTTGTCCTTCTAGGCACGAATCCATGCTTTAAGGCCTGACATCTGACCGAAGATCTGTACGAAACGTTCAGGTATTTGCTGAGCAATTGTCTGCAGGCAAAGTAAATAATTTAGATACAATTGAGGCTGGAAATTAATACTAGTTAAATAAAACTAACATGATGACAGCATTGGCAACTGGCCTTGGGAGTTCCAACAGTGTTGACCCCCTTACCCGTGTCCAGCTCGGGGGTTAGTTTGTGTGGGCTGTGTTTGGGTTTGCACTTGGAGCAGAACAGCCAGGCAGGGGGGCTCAGACACTCCCCTCCTGTAGACATGGAGCTCACACCCTCAGCCTCAGAGCTCAGCAGAGTTCCTGAAGTCCACCAGCCTCTCCTGCCAGAGCTGGAGCAGCAATGAGTCAAGAGCACATCTCTCCCTCCCCAGTGCAAATGCTGGTATGTGAAAATCATCCTTTGCCTTCTTTAGAAGATCCATTATCAGATTTCAGCAAACATACATTTTGAGATACATTTTTAAAGTTACTTTGGGGACAGTGTCAGAAAAATACAATGTAATAATTCATCTTATTTCCTCGTCTTCAGCATCAGTGGATAATTGCTGTTACCCATTTTACCACAAATCTTACCAAATAATTATTTTTCTTTAAGCCATTCATGTAATTTCAAGTGGAAATTACTCTTTTGGAGGAGAGAGATGAATTAAATACCCGACTCTTACTGAAAAGCTATAAAATCTTTAATTAAAGATTAGCAATGAAAGCAGCTATAGTCCATTGTACGTAATTCCCAGCTCCTGTTAATGATGGATATACCATGTATTTATTTTTTTTCAATTTTAGCCAGATTTGAGGATCCATACTTGGTCCATTGTAGAAATGTTATGTACAAATATGTATTTTTTTAAATTACAGTTTTCAATGAACACCCTGTATCTTTAGAGAATTCTACATCTTTAGAGCATTCTACTTTTTTCCTATAAGCAGGTAGAATTTCTATAAGTGGTAGAATTATCTTAATTTTCTGGTGCCACACCTGAGCTCAGATTGTCCCTGCTGCACCAGACTTCTTGCTAAAGCCTCACTTAGCTCCTGGCTCTGGGCAAAAGAGAACCAGCCAGTACTGAAACATTAACTTCACAACTGTGATCTCTCTGATCATCTTTTATATTATTATTTTGCACATCCTCTGTCCAAATCCTGCTTCTGCTCCACTCTCCTCCAGAGGTGTGACGAGACTGCAGCTGTGAGGCAAAAACTGTGACAATTGTGCTCTATATGTTGGCATAAGACAGAAATTAATGCAGAATACCTCTGGTATACATTGTCTATAGGTCAGATCACATCTACACAATTATTTACATGTGATATTTTGCTTCCTAAAACTGTGAAGAACTTTTAACACATTCCTGTGCTCTACAAAACTGGTTTTGTAGTTCGACTTGTTTACTGCTTTGAAGCCTGTTGGTTAAACACTTCTTCTTGCAAACATTTCCAAGATTTCTACTGGGATCCCTCATATTTGAAGGGGGTTTTACATCTTAGAGTACATTTATTAATTTCTCTGGTGCTCAAGAAAGCAAACTAATACTTGTTTCCTTTGTTTTGTGGGAATAAACCTCCAATAGGACAGGGAGCAAATTCAGGGAATGCAAACAAATTGCTCAAGTGAAAGAAAAAATACCCCAGTGACCATTTAATTACTATTTGCACATTTTCTACTGAAATGCTCTGGAGGCAGTGAAATCCTGTAGTGATGGCACTGTACAGGTACCCTGGCAGATTTATGAACGGAGATGGGGAGTGAACTGTCCCTGGGACTTGACTTCCCCATCCTCGTCTCTCCAGGTGCTGTGTAAGATAATTTGTAGTGCTGCTTTTTATTGGACTCTTCCAGCCAGCTCCAATCTGTGCAGCAGGAACACGGGAGCATGTGGTGGCTCCTGCCCAGGTGCAGGGGGATCATAAGCAGCTTTTCTCCTCTTGCCTGTGTGTGCCAGAGAGGTCCCCCAGTGGCTGGGAGCTGCAGACTCTGCTTTATCCTGGCATGCCCTGTGGATTTTAGCTGTCAGAGAGGATAATGGAAGGGTGAGAGGAATTGGGACGTTATCTGCCTTCCTGTGGCAGCAGCAAAGCCAGCTGCACACAGAGATGGAGGGCTCTGCTGGAGCCACGTGTGACCCAGAAGGAACTGTCCCATTTGAGCTGGCAGAGGTTGATCCCCACCTAAGGACTGTGATGGAAAGGGGAGTTATCAACAGCCAAAGTGCTGTGCTTGTTCAGTGGAGAGAGAACTTGTAGTCTCTAGTGCTGTCATCACACTAAATTTAAATTTTAAGAAGAAATAAAATAATCATGACCATGCAATTTTCCTAGCTAGTAATTCTCAAGCTCCACTGAGAAAGTCCTCAGGAGAGGTTACAAAAGCTGAACTGCTTCTATTTTCTGGCTGTGATTATCAGTAATTTTATCTCTGTACTGGGATTTGTAGGTGCAAGAGGAGGAGCTTTTGTGCAAACTTCCATTGTCTGTGTCCCACTCAGATGTTTATCAGTCGCTAATTTGCTACTGCAGCAGATTCCTGAAAGGGAAATGTGTACAGGCAGGAGGGGTGGAGGTGGGACCAGGAAAACAACGAGGGGAAAAAGAGGGGCTCATTACAGTTGGTGGAAAGGAAATTTATGCACGTTTGGAGTGTGCAAATCATTACAACCTTGCCCAAACATTAGGGATCAAAGGACTATGCAGGATTTTGCTCTCTGATCTGTTTCTGAGATTCATCAAAGTAATGCCAGAAAAGCAATTTCTTCTTCTCAGCCTTGATCTGTTACAGAAGCTGTACATAGCCTTAGAAATATTCCTGTTTTCCCACTGCCTTTTTAGAATAGATTGGTAAGATTGTAACTTTTACCTTAGATTTCCACTTTATGGAGTAAAGTTCCAGATGCAGTTCTATATCATGCATTACCTGAAGACAGTGTTAGGTTATACGGCTGTGCACTGATCAGTAGGACTGACAGATTATTTCTAGTTATGGCATAAGGATAGAAAAGTTTGTTCAATGAAGGAAAAGAGCAGAATTCAGGTGAAAATCAGAGCATTTTAATGGTCTCAATTCTGCCATGCAAAAGGGGGGGGGTTAGATGCTTCTCCACCAGACTGTGCTTGTATTTCGGGTCCTGATATCAGTTGTCTGATCTCAGTTCCTTCTCTTTAAAGAGGAGAAATACTGCCTTCTCCAAGGGACAGGTGCCTGTTGGGGGCATCTCTATACCCAAAATAGCAAGTACAGAAGGAGCCTGAGCATCCCACCTGGAGCAGCTGATGCTGTGGAGTGTAACAGAGCGCTCCTTTGGTGACCACTCTCTGCTGCATTTCATTACTGGTGTCAGGTTGGGCAGCTGAGAGTCTCCCTGTTGGGGGCAGCTGGGTCCTGGCCAGTGCATGGTAGTATTGCAGCAAGGAAGGCAATCCTCCTTCTCTTCTAATTAGGCAGATTGTTGTTCTGTAACATCTGGAAAACCTGAGAGTAAATGGGACAGAGCACAGGGCAGGAGGGGAGAGGTGTCTGTATATTGTTATGCTCTGGTGTAAATGACAGGCTGCTTAGGTTAACAGAGCCCAGCAAGTCTGCAAGCTACAATGGAAATAAGCATCTGTGCAAGTGAACATGTTCTTAATTATTAGATAAATAGAGCTGCATTCCCAGCTATAAAACAGAGATAATATTTCAGTTGAATACCACTGGGTTCCTGTCACTGGATATGACAACTTTACAGGGATTCTGCTGCTTTCCAGGCGCACTTGATGTTGCAGTGATTGGTACCATCTAAACTGTGGTTCATTGTAGGGGCTCTGCAGGTACAACAGTAAATGGTTCTGCTTCGGAAGACAAAAAGATTCCCAGTGTAAAAAAAAAAAAAGTCCTCAGTGCAATGTAAAAAAAAAAAAAAGCTTTTTGTAATTTATATGTATGTATTTATTGTACTTTAATTTATCAAAGCCTTAATTCCTGTAGATGACTGAAACTGCAAAGGCAGAATTCTTTTGGAAGTAACTACCTCAAAGTACTAATGGAGAATCTCTTCCAGGGTTTTGGTTCCCCCACACTTTGATGAATTAAAGTGACTGTAATGCAGGTTGTTGGAGTACCTGAAAGTTTAATTTGCACAGGCTTCTCTGGTTCAGCTGTCCATTAGGCTTGCAGAGGAGAGTTCTCCACTCAGCTTCTATCTGACAAGCGCCTCATTTGTATGTTAATGTTGAGTTGTGATTTCCAGGGAAGGCATTCAGCGTGTTGTAAAGGGCCTTACTGGCAGATTGCAGCTAAATTGATGCTCGACTCACTAAATATTTACCCTACACATCCCACTTAATATGTCCAAAACCAGGCATACTGTGAAATCCTGAAACCTGATTGTGAATGATGAAAGTCAGGAAGCTGGTAATGTCAGCACGGAGCAAAGCACAGCCCAGCCTCTCCCCTGCCATGTCCTGCTCTTCCCGTGCTGTCACCCCGTGGAAGGGGCTCACCTGGCTGCTCCTGCCCCAACCCCAGGGCAGCACTGCCCCCACTTCTCCCACCTGCAGTTCCCGCTGCCCCTTCTCCTTCAGGGCTGCCCAAGGCCAGTAGAGGATCATCCTGTGGCACAGCTGGGGAGATGAGCGCTGGCTCTTCGCCTGCTCCTTGCCATGTATTTTACCATTGGGAAAAATACTTTGGATTAGGACAGCCACGGGAATGCCTTTACCCTCCCTCTCTCAGACACTCCTAATGTGCCAAGGCTGGAGCAGTGGTGAGGGGTGTTTGGAGACCTCACATCTCACCTGTTTGTTTTTATTCCCAAGCCTGTTCTCCCAACGAGTTCCAGTGCAGTAACAAGTCGTGCATCTCCATCATTTTCGTGTGTGACGGTGACAACGACTGCGGGGACGGCAGCGATGAAAGGAAATGCTCCCCCCTGACGTGCAGCCCCAACGAGTTTCAGTGCAACAACAGCGTGTGCATCCCGGAGCTGTGGGTGTGCGACAACCAGTCCGACTGCGAGGACATGTCAGACGAGTCCGTGGAGAAGTGTGGCCACGACGCCAAGGCCCTCAACACGTGCGCGGCCCATGAGTTCCAGTGCGGCAACGGGGAGTGCATCCACCTCAACTGGAAGTGCGACGGGGACGAGGACTGCAAGGACAAGTCTGACGAGCAGGACTGCCGTGAGTGTCCGCAGGCTGGGCGGGGGCTCCCTGGGGGGACAAGGGCCAGGAGCTGCCCTGGGCTGTGTGTTGAGGGAGGTCTTTGATGTCAGGGTGCCTGACAAGGAGCGCTGGTGTCCCAAATGGCGTGGCTGGGTGCCCGGCCCAGCAAGGTCAGGTGTGTTCCAGACTCCTTTATGCTTTTCCCTTGAGGATTCAGAGCGGAGGTGCAGGAGCTGTTGCATGGTACCGTGCCTCAGAAGAGATCTTTTTTACTAGAAAGACAAGGAATGAAAAATGGGAAAAATGTTCAAAGCCCTCAGGCTGCACGGTGGGGTCACAGCCTGGAGGTGAGAAGCTGCTATGCTAAAGGGAATATATGATCAGCAGAAAAAAATAATTCATTTTCTGCCTCTGAAGTTGGAGTACACTGAACAAGGCAGTCAAGAGCAATACCTCTGAAGAATCCAGTTTGAAATGCACTTTGAGCTTGGCTTGATAAAGGCACAGAGCTAATAAATAATGGATTTTTTTTCAGGTGGCTCTATGCATTTCACATGCTGGTGTTGGTATGTGTGGTATTTTGAATGTTTCATCCATTTTTAGTCACTAAATTGTTCAAGCTGGTCACTTACCTGAGGAGGGGGAGAGAGAGAGAGAAGAGAGAAGAAAATAAGAGCAAAATGCTTTCCTAAAATATTTATTATGACAAGATTGAAATAAAACATTTACATAGCTGTATATATTTAGCAGCTCTGACATTGGGCCACCTCTGGGGAGGAAGGCAAGAACCAGCTTGAGAAACCAGGGATTTTTGCAAAGATATCACTTTTGCCATCACCATCTTTTCATACCCAAGACAACACCGAGTCCAGGCTGGTGGGCTCAGAGCAGCTGTGTGGGAGAGCCCTTCAAGGAGCTGGGGATCAGACTCTCCCCAGCACAGTGAAGCAGATGTAAATTCAGTGCCTTCTTTAACAAGAGGAGTATGTAGGAAGTCCTGGGCACAACTATTTACTCTGCAGGAGAGCAAGGGATAAGCCACAGGTAACCATGGGGAGCTGTTATGCCTTTAAAATAGCCAAGGAGAGCAGAATAGGAGAAGCCAAATACGTTTTGTTAGGGAGAAAGAAGCTTTGACTGCTGGGTACAAGGATGTCATCACTGTCAGCCCTTTCCAAGTAGGGATGGATTAGTAGGATGTCTTTTCTTTCATCTCCAAGATGATGATACAGGAGATGAGAGAGCTCTTGGGCAGTAGGTGCCCAGGCAGTACTCCCAGGTTTTGCAGGGTCACAGAGACAGGGGAATCAGGAGACAAAGTTGTTCCTGGCACCCATGTCAGTATGACAGGACCGTAAGAAAGCCATGCACGAGCAGGTCTGGTGCAGATGTGCGCTGCTGGGACAGCCTGGGGTGTTTAGTGCCTGTTTTCATTCTGAGACCTCCTGTGGGCAGTCCTTGTATCCCCTCCAAATCAGGAGGCAGTGGCAGGGCCCACGTTACAAACACAGGGAAAGAACTGGTGTCTGGTGCAGGGGACTCCCAGCAGAACTGATCCCTGTCCCACAGGATGCATTCCCTGCAGTGACAGCAGCCTGACAGGATGGCTGAGTTTAGACAGCTCAGGAGAGGGAAAGATGAGTTCCCTCCTATTTCCAAGTGGAGAAAGAGTGGAACAGCTTACAGATGGCACTTTCCCATGGAATGCCTCTTAAATTTCAATCCCTGTTGTTCCACTTGAATTAAGGGCCCATTTACTTGGACATTCTGCTGGGTGAGAGTGGGACTGTGCCCATGGACCTTGCTGAGGCAGAGGGAGCTCCCTGTTCCCCAGCTCCTTCCCCTGATCTGACAGGCACCAGCAAAGTCCAGCTGAGCTCAAACTGCTGAAGGGAGCACGGCTCTGACACCCTCCCTCAGCTGCAGAGCAGCTTCACCAGGCAGCACTTCCAGATACTCCAGAGGCAGCTCCCGGGGGCAGAGGACGCCGCTGGACACCGCTGCAACACAGCACGGTGCTGACAACCAGTGGAGAAAGGGGGAAATGTGGCACAAGTGACTTGAGACAATTTTATCTCTGAGTAGCAGAGATTAGCACACAGGGTTTTTTGGACAGTCTCAGTACAGCACAATGTGCAGGTGATCTACCCAGGAGAAATGAGCATGTGAGGTGATTCTGCTCCTGTGGACGAGCAAACAGTGAGATTCAAAGCCTCCTGTTTTAGCTGCTGCACAGAGTCCCTGGTTCTTCCCTTTCCATCTCAGTGCCCAGAGCTGCTCACCCTGCACGGAGGGGGCTCTCTGAGGTAACAGCCAGGACAGGACTTGCAGCACTGAGTGCTCATGTAGGTGATGGATTGACTGGGTCAGAGCCAAAACTGATGTTGCTTCCATCCCAAATGCAGCTGTTGTTGGGGTGCACCTGCCTGCAGTAAGCAAGTGACATCTGAGAGCTCTGGAAACTCAGTGTCACTACTCCTCTGTTGGACTGAAGAGTTTAGGGACCTTTATGATTCTTGTCCTCTCCAGCAATTCTGTGTTTGAGATCAGTATCACGTGGCACACAGGGAGTTAGAGGTGTGTGACACTGCTCCATCCCCTTAGCAACAGGGATGGCACAGGTACCCCTAGGCTGGACTTGACTGAAACTGCAGATCCCATCCACTACATCTTCTGCAAAAAACAAAGTCATGAGGCCATCACCAGTCATTTGTTATAAACATTTAGGGGTGGTAAATGAGTAGAGCAGAAATGAAGGGTGACAATTGGTGAACAGGTTTTGGCAGCGAGACAGCAAATAAATAGGAGGGAATGAGTCATTTCAGGAAGGCTGTGTGAGAACATTGAGTGGCTGGGTTTCTTTCCATAGCATATATATTCAAATATGTATGTATATTTATAAAATGAACATTGAGTTAGATTTATTAGTCTCTAAATCTGGAATAGTTACATTTTAAAATGTCCTTTGCAACTTGCATTAAGGGCATCTGGGAGGGGGAATTAAATAATGCTTACAACTGACAGAGAGAAAACAGATCCCTTGAGACTGGACCTCACATTTTCCTGCCTCTGTCTCCCCATCCATAAAATGGGATTGATTTTGCAGATGCTGGGATTTTATTTTTGGGGGGAGAAAACAAAAAACCTGGAAAACAGAAGACACTCAGGCTGAGATCTGAAATCTGGAATATACCTGCTGAATTTGAGTGATACAGCTTTGTGCCCAGGATTTGTAAATGGGAACTGTGTCTCTTTGAGGGTGTCTGTTAAATTAGCAGGGCTTTGGCAATTTGTTTTGTATTTGATTTGCAGAGGAGATGGCTGTAAAACTACTGAGATTTCACCAATTTAAACCCTCCAAAATAGCACAGCAATTTTCTCAAGATCTTGTGCAAATAAACAGCACAGCTCTTCCCTCTCCTTGGGATATTGCTTTGCTTTGGGAATGGCCCTGATGGGAACCTGCGGGCAACTCTGCCAGTGGGGCTAGGATGGATCAGTGTCTCAGCTTCAGGATGACAAAGTTCCTGGCCCTCTCCCTTCAAACCTGTGCTCTCCAGGCCAGGTATAAACATGGCATTCTCTCTCCTCAAAAAGGCACCAAAATGCTATCCCTGCATTTTAATGTCTTTGTGATCAGTGAGAGTTGTTACTGTATCTGCTCTTTTCAGATGTCTGTTAAGAGGCTCTGGGGCTGAGCCTCAGAGGTCTGAACTTCCAGAGGTCTGGTACAGTGAGAAGCAAGCCAGGACACCAAGCCTGTCTCCAACCTTGTCTGTTCTTGAAGCAAAGCTTTGTGCAGTGGTGCTGCACAGCCCCACATCTATGTTCTGCAGTCCCTGAAGCAATCAAGTTAAGAGCTGTGCTGTCATTTTTCTCAGTCTCATGGTGCTTGTGCAACATTGTCTTTGCAATTCCTTCATTTTAATTTGGTTTAGGATTAGAAACCTTTCAGTTCTTACTATCTAGCTATAACTGCTTTTTAGAAGAGTTTTGAAGATTACAATTGAGAACAATTATGGGTTTTATAACAGCTGCCTTCCAAATCTGTGCCTGTTGTCATGCAGATTTACTTGACAAACTGGAGACCTGTTCCTGCTCCAGACAAGACAAGACTCCCATTGGCTTTAATTACGTTACACTTTTGTGGGGAGTTAACAATTATAGTCAGAAATGGAGGGCCATCCTTTCCTGCCTCCACATATAGAAGTTGCTACAAAAAGGGTGAAGCAAACTGGTTTGTTGGGGGTGAAGACAAGAAATAATTGTGGTAATGAAATGTTTAATGAGACAGTAGGAAATGCCTTGCAGGGGCCAAGGTTTAGCTTGCCAGAAATCAGGGTTTCCTGTCAGGAAAGGCGGTCTCTCCATCACTGGGGCTTCTCCAGGCAGGTGGCTGTACATGGGGGAACAGTTCAAGCAGAAGTGGCTCTGCCTCCCTGCAGGAACTTCTGGTGCCAGTTCCAGACCTGTGGTCGGTGACTCTCCCAGACCACAGCTTTGTTTACTTGTCTCCTTCATTTTCTCCATTTGGAGCAGCAGATCCCACATGCTTAGTTTGGAGCTGCTGTCCCAGATGTCCCACTGAGGTTTCCCATTTCTGTGCCTGAGTTTATTAGCTGAAATGTGGTGACACAGCTGGTCCCATAACTGGGCTTACTGCTTGGGATATTTTTCTCATGTTGCAGCTTTTTTATGAATATAGTGCATATGGCTTTCCTCTCCAAGGAGCAGTGCTATTTCCAAACTTTCCTCATGGGAATACTGTGTACTTCTAAAGGCAGGATTTCTCCCTTCCCCCACCAGCCTTGAGGTTGTGGCTTTTCCTGTCTCTGGTGCCCTTTGCTGGCTGAAGGTGCACTAGAACCAAGTCCAGTGAAGCAGTCATGAACCTGGATCCTGCATCCCGTGGGATGCAATCCCCAATAATGTGGAGTCTTTGTGCAACTAATACTTTGTGGTATTGATGCTGGCTCACTGCATGTCTTTGCCTCTTCCTGGGTTACCTGAAAGTAGTAATTTTTGTATTAGAACCAGTTTGTCAAATTGTCCAGAGGAGTCCCCACAGCTCTCACCTCCTGTGTGGTGACACCACTGTGACCTCCCCTTGCTGCTCAGAGGCAGCGATTTTCTGTCAGAGGATACCAGGACAATCACATGATGGAAAGGCTGGAATCAGGAGCTCTCCAGGGTGCACTGCCTTGATAGGATTTTAAGAACACATCTGTAAGACGGGCCCCTCAGAGGGAAGCTGCATAACATGTCCCAGGAATGGAGAGCCTGTTCTGCCAAGGAGCTACAAGCTGCTGCCCTTTACTGGAGAGCACCTGTCCCCTGTGTGAGCACAGGTCTGGTCCCAGCCAGGGAGGTCTCTCAGTGTAACTTAGGGAGAGAAGTGTCACTGCTTTATATGGTCAGTGCAGCTGTCTGGTTTATATTTTTCCCCAGCTTTGCTGTTCATCAGATGTGTTTTGGGTCTGTAATAATCTCACCTGGGCAAATGAACTTCAGGCTTGAAACCTGGCCTGACAGGTAGAGGTGTTTTGGGCTGGAAACCCCAAGAAACACCACGCCCAGTGCAGTGGAGCTCTTCTGCCTTCCAGTGGTCTGTCAGCTCATGGGCATTCAGTAACCTGATGATCATGTCTCCTTGCTGGCTTTGTCCCCAGTGTGACCACACTGGCTCTGGCAGAGAGCCAATACGTGTCTCTTGCCTGGGCCCTCAGCCTGAACATGTTTTGTAATATATCTTAAACGTGATGTTTTCTGAAGGAAGGAGAGCTCAGGAGCAGTTGCCTTTCCCTACCCAGTGCCACTGGAAGGCAGCCTGGCTTCCCCCACCAACTGCAGACTCCAGAGCTGCTCCAGTGCTGAGAGCTCTGCTGCCTGCTTACTTTCTTCTCTCTCACCTGGGAGGCTTCACTGCCTGCGTGGGTTCTGCCTTGACTAGATCTGCTCATACAGCCTTTGGGGCTCTTTTTGCAAGGATGCAGAGGGTGATCTGGGACTGCAGAGGGGCACAGAACAGTGTCTGAGGCAGCTGCTGCCTCTGTTGCTTTGGTGGAAGCAGCCACTGCTCTGACATTTGCTGACAGAGGGTGCAAAGCTCCAGCAGTGTCAGAGGTACGTGGCTATACAGGTACCACACAAACGATTCAGTTCTGTGTGGGTAACGCTTGATGTGTTGTCTTAAAGCTCTGGTGACGTGCCGGCCAGATGAATTCCAGTGTGGGGACGGGACCTGTATCCACGGAGCGAAGCAGTGTGACAAGGTGCACGACTGTCCTGACAACAGCGACGAGGCCGGCTGTGTCCAAGGTGGGTGCCCACGGCTCTGCACTCCTCATGGTCCATGGTCCAGGCCCGCCAGGGCTGCGTGGCCATGGAAAGAGAAGAGGCCTGTGCTGCTCTCTGGGCTGTGGCAGGCTGCTTCCTGTAGAGTTCTAAGCGGTTCTGGCAGTGGGGTTGCTTGGGAGAGATGACTGTGCTGACCAGGCAGACTGCGTGGCTTGAAAAGTTCTTTGCATGATGCTCAGGCTCAATGTTCATTTACTTAATCCCATCCCATTTCTGCTAATGACCCCCTCTTGAGCTTTGTGTCAGCCTGTTTGTTGTCATGGGCCTCGTCTAACTTAGTTGCTTTCCTCTCTTGCCCAACCTGACAGAGTCAGCATGTGAAAGTCCCAGCAAGTTTCAGTGTAAGAGTGGAGAGTGCATTGACGGAGGCAAAGTGTGCGATTCACATAGAGACTGCAGGGACTGGTCTGACGAGCCTCTGAAAGAATGTGGTACAGTACTTGCCTTCTACGTGTTGCTCCTGTTGTAACTGCTTCCCCTCTTCTCCATCTGGTGCTCACAGCTTTGAGTGTAACCACATGTAGCTGCTAATGCTATTTCTCACTCTGCTCCTCTTTCCTTGCCTTTATTCTTTCATCACCCTTCATGTGAATATAATTAGTAGCCTAGTCTGATCATCTGTAAGTTTGAACTGTGCCCTTCTCCACTCAGTTTTTATTCTTGGAGGGATGTATGAACTGAGCACGGGACTACGAACCAGGAATTCCCCCTTTCCCCAAATACTAGTGTCCCCCACAGCACAGACCAGTTTATTTAGACTCATTGCCCAAATTGTCTTTGAATTGTAAGATGATGATAACACCATAAAAACATAGCATTGGGAACATGCTTTGAAGGTGAAAACACGCAGGGTGGCAGCAATCACTGAGAGGTGCCTTCAGCCATTTCTGGGTTGTACATGTTGTTGCTGCTCCCCTCAGCAATGACAGCTGGTTGCTCTCTGCAATGTCCTGCCAGCCCTGGACTGGGGCTGCCCTGGGGCTGTCGGAGCCAGGGGACAGCGAGCCCAAGCCACAGGGCTGTGCCCCTCTCCAGAGGGCAGCCCCTCTCTCCCTTTCTAACCAGGCATTGTTGGCACTCAAACACATTTGTTTTTTTACCCAGTGCAGAGATATCTCCGACAGGCATCCCTTTCCATGACATCATGGAGCTCAGCGCCTGCCACCTAAATAACTCAGGAAGAAGTGTCAGTCTCTCCCTTGTCCCTTGTATCAGAGAAGGAAGTGTGTGTGCATGCCCAGTGAGGATGCTCTTACCTCCTGCTTTCAGTGTGCCCTTGCTTTCTTCCACACTAACCCACATCTCCCCGTTTCTCTGAGTGGGTGTTGCACCTTGTCTGTCTGTGGAGGTCTCCCAGCACAGCTGGCAGCCCAGCTTGTCTGAGGAGACTGGGAGTGGCACAGCTGGGCTTGGTGCTCATGGCTGCCTTGGTGCAGTCCCAGACTGGCTATGAGCTGTTGAGTCAGGAAGCAGAAAGCCCCCAAAGGAACGTGTTCCCTGAAGAGAGCAGAGTGGTGTGGGTTGCTGAGAATGTAACACCCGCACACAGCTGATCCACACAGAAGGCAGGAGGTGCAGGACACGCTCTCCACCTCAGTGTGTCTGTCTGGCTGTGCTGGACTCTGCAGGGCCCTCCAAGGTGCCCCCAAAAAGCACTGCAGGAGACAGGACAGCACTTATCTTAGGCAGGTAGGGAATGTACTGCTGGAGTTTGGGTCAAGGGCAGCAGCTGCCCAGCAGAAAGAGAACAGGCTCTGCCTGGCTCCTCCTCAGCTCCTCTTGAGAAGTGCAGCACTTGATTTAGAACCTCTAAATCCACTTCACAAAGCACCTCTGAAACCACAGGAATCATCTGAGGGAGGGTTTGCTTGTTAGCCAAAACAGCCTCTGTAGTATCTTGCAGAGAGCAGTTGAGCATGTTTATGACCCAATCTGTTAAAGGCCTGTGCCAGTGTAGGGATAGGTGGTTTCTGACATAAATGTCACTGAACAGTGACAACGCACAGTGTGGCTGTGGACACCTTCTCGGAGCCTACTGAATTGCTCTGTTAATTATGTATTGATATCTATATGTGTGTGCCCGATAGGAAGGTGGAAGAATCCCAGAGCTGAGATGGGCTTCCTTCTGACATAGTATTTTCCTAATCTTACTGACTTAATTGGCTTGTGGTTGTTTCCCTTTTGTTCCAAGAGCAGCGGTTTAATGGCTCTGCTGTGCTGCTCACCTGCAGTGTGCAAGGAAGCAAGAAGTAAAAGATAAATGAAAAATTTGCCTTTAAATTGCATTATAGATGGGAGCAAATCAGTTTGGCTTGTTCTAGTGAGCTCACTATCCCTGAAATCCCACAGCTCCTGTTCAGCAGTCTTCCATAGGGACAGGACTTTCTCTTCACCTTGTGTAGGTCAACTACAACAAGAAGAAATGTTATTTCTGACAGAAAACCAGCTTTCCCCAACCTCTCATTCGGTTCTATTTACAAGGATCCATTTAGCTTGTTTTTCATTTGAGCACTTGAAAGCAGGATCAGAGAGGTGGCCTTGGATTAGACAGGGCCCCAGGAGAGGATGGGGGCTGTTGTTTCATAAATTGCACACTTGGGCTGCCAGCAGAGCCTGTTGTGTGGGACGGGTTTGTGGGAGGATGGTATCTCGGTGCTAATGGCGTATCTCTGACAGACTGTACTTGGTGTTTTCTGGAATTGCTCACATAGATCATTCCTGGGAGCTAGAAGGGGAAATAGTACAGTATTTCAAAATAGCTGGCCCCTGGGAGATGAGAGTCCCCCAGCATGAATTATTAAAGCTCAGAGAGACTGTTCAGAAAAGTCAACATGAACTAGCACATGGGAAAGGAGGAGTATCCTGGAGAGAGCCCTTAGGTCCCCTGGAAGTTTCTCACATGTGGCAGAACATGCTCAAAGCAGCAGCTCTCTGATGGGATGAGATGCAAACTCACATATGCTGTATCCCCAGGGCTCCCTGTTCATTCAGCCACTAGCTTTGAGTCCATAGGATCCCACAGCTCTGGTTTGGAATAATAAAGAGCAAGAAAGTGATGCAGTGGAGGCTTCCTATCTGTGAAGTCACTCAAGTGCTCTGCGGGACCAGCTCCTGGCTACCAGAACTGGTAGATGTGGGAAAATTTCTGAGGACATCTCGTAATTTTATTCACTCTCACAGCTCAGAGCCCTCGTTTGTCACAGATAATCTGTGCATCCCTTGCAGGTACTAACGAATGCTCCATGAACAACGGTGGCTGCTCACACATATGCAAGGACTTGAAGATCGGCTACGAGTGCGAGTGCCCGCCCGGGTACAAGCTCCTGGATAAGAAAACGTGTGGAGGTAATTTACATGCAAACAGCAGTCCCTTGTGTTTCACCATAGAGAGACGTGATTATATTCACTTGAGCACTGCTCCATCACAGATGGTTTGATTTCAAGTTATTGATGGGTTTCAAACACTCCTTTCAGACATAGATGAATGTGAGAATCCAGACGCTTGTAGCCAGATCTGCATTAATTACAAGGGAGACTACAAATGTGAGTGCTACCAAGGATACGAGATGGACACCCTGTCCAAGAACTGCAAAGCTGTAGGTAAGACAACGCCACAGGCACTTCAACTCTGCTTGCTCAACAACACAGCTCCAATAAGAAAACACGCTCGCAGGGCTGAGGGGAACAGAAACAAAAGGAAACAAGCAAAGCAAGCAAAACCACCTCGTTCTGAGCAGCACAGAACTGCTGCAGCGATGGCAGATGCGTCTCTAGGCAAGAACTACTGATCGTGCAGATCAGAATATTTTAACAGTGTACAGAGCAAGATTGCAGTCACTGCTTGGCTGTTTGAAGCTGAAACCAGAAAAGAAAGTCTCTTGACAGGTGTTATTGAAAACAGTGCAGCAAAAACATTTAGTGGTAGTGGAAAGACAGAAAACATCCCAGTCACACAGCAGGGTAGCTTAGACACCCCTCCACCCTCCCAGCTGTAAGTCACCAAAATCTGGCCCTTGATTTTGTATCTAAAATGTGTAATTGAAAGTGAGGACACTCCCCTGAGTTTTGCAAGAGCCAGCAACCAGAGAGGTGCCGCTGCCCTCTGTGCCCAGTGCGACAGCCCTGCCTCTGGCAGCCGTTTGCTTCCCTAAAGCTTCCATAGAAAGCAGCACTATCACTGACTGACAGTTCCATTGTTGTTTGTGAAAAGAAAGCTGAACCCAGCCCTCGGGACAGCTGCTAAAGTGACAATGTGCTGATTTCCTGTGGTAGGCAAGAGCCCGTACCTGATCTTCACCAACCGCCACGAGGTCCGTAAGATAGACCTGGTGAAAAGGGACTATTCCCGCATCATTCCCATGCTGAAGAACGTCGTGGCGCTGGACGTGGAAGTGTCAACAAACAGGATATACTGGTGTGATTTGTTCTACCGAAAAATCTACAGGTAAGGGCAAGAGAGGATGTGTGTGTTGGTCCCTTCCCAAAGCTGCAGTTCAGTCTGTACCCCTGAAATCTGTAGAGAACAATGCAGGGAACGGCAAACTCAAGGGCTTTCCTGTCCTTACAGGATTACCTGTTGTGGCTCAGACTTTGTAAGATTTTTAAGGAATTGATAAAGAGATCAGGGGCTTGTGCAGTTATCTGGTTTGATAATACAGGGTGACTTTTTGTCAATGCAAAATCCTGCTGCACTTGTGCAGTTAAACACAGACTCTTGTTTCCTGAATATGACACTGCAAAGCAGGGCTGAGGCTGGGAGCCTGTTGTACGGGAAGACACAAAGGACCTGGCATCTGGAAGCACAAAGGGGGCAAATGGTGGGAGCAAGGAGGCAGCACCATGGACACAAGCTGCTGCCCACTGTAGCCTCTGGTAGCCTGAATTTAAATTCACAGCATTTGACCACAGTACACATTCTGTAATTCTCATTCTGACTCCTCCTTCAGCTGCTTTTGTGGCATCCATCACAGTATTCTGTGCTGGGGCTTGTGAGTGTGCCTAAGTCAAAAATGCACTTCATTGGTGTGCTGAAAATCCCCCTGGTGTGTTCTGATTTGCACAGCCATTGCACCCTGCTGCAGTGATTTGTTCTGGGTTTTAGCTAATGATCAGGCACAGGCTGATTGGTGTCAGTGTGCGGGAGGCAGGCTGGGGTTCCTGCAGGCTGTGGCAGCTCCCATGCCACTGGCAGGGAAATTTTTCCAGGCTGTGCTGAGTATGGAGCACTTGTGTAGCTGGGCAGATATCCTGAGGGGCCTGTGGGGCTCTGAAAGTGGGGAGGCTTCCAGAAGAAAGCTGTCTGCTCTCACTGGGTCTGACTGTTGTCCCAACTTTTTGCAAAGCAAGCTGTGCAATTATAACTTCTTAAAAATCAGCATCCTGTTTAAGGTATTCCTGCTGTCACTAATATCAAGCATTTCTAAACTTTCTACTGTTCTACAAGGTTTTTAAGATTACAGAGTTATTCTGAGAGGCAGACTAAGCTTTTACAAACACTGATGCAAACTCAGAATAATTCAATTTCAGTTCACTCATCACAATTGATACTGAGAGCAGAATCAGCCTTTGTGTTTGTAGGAGCAACATTGAGTTATTCATGAAACATCCATGTGGAGTCTGCTGCCTTTCATTAGTGTTTTGAAAGATTTTGAGGCTGCCACTAATATTTTGTGAACATTTTCTTTGTATCTAATGAAATCACTTGCCAAATTAATACAGCTTCATGAATTCCTTTGATGAATCATAATTAGCTACACAGGTCCTAATTCTGCAGTACATTTAAGCACATTTATTGCATGGTGAGTGCAACTGTATTCAGCAGAGCTCAGGGGGTTATATTTCTAGTGTCCATAAATCCCATGAATCAGAAGTTAACATGCCCGAAGTCAATGTTTTCGTGAACGGTGCAGTTATAGCAGGACACAGGCAGAAAAATGCAATGACAGTTCCCTGCTATGGAAATGATGGCATACAGGCACAGGGAAATAAGCAGCAGCTGTGGGAGAAAGTGGAAGTTTGTAGCCAGAAGGGTTCCTGTGTCAGCTGTGCTGCCACGTGAGGCCCAAGCGCAGGCACCTGAGCTGTGCCAGCCCCGTGACCCTCCCGTCCTTGCAGTGCCTACATAGACAAAGCGAGCGACACGGCCGAGCAGGTGATCCTGATCGACAGCCAGCTGAACTCCCCCGAGGGACTGGCCATTGACTGGGTCCATAAAAACATCTACTGGACCGATTCCGGAAACAAGACCATCTCAGTGGCCACCGCAGATGGAAGCAGGAGGAGGACACTTTTCAACACTGACCTCAGTGAGCCAAGGGCCATTGCTGTTGATCCCACACAGAGGTAGGTGTAATCACCACAAACACCCCTTTGCCAACAGACACATTCCAGTTGTCTTTCTGCCTCTCTGACAAACCTGGGGGTGGTTCTCATCTCATTAAGACTTCAGGTGCCCTTTAAGGTACATCAATGGGACTGCTGAGATGGTTCAACTCACTCTTGGCAAGGCCTTGCTGTTAAAGAAAGTTCTGAAATTCATGGCCAGCTCATGTGTTTGATGGGCCTGAGCTGGTCTGGGCACATCAGTTGTGCTGAAAAATGAAGTCTGACCTGCGTTTGGGCTGCTTGGATGAGGGAACACCACGTACCTAACACGCACATCAGGAGATAGTTTGCAGGGCTTAGTTTAAGGTGAGATTTTGCATTCTGGTGCAAGTTTTGTGGTGAGATACCCAGTGGGAGAACAGCATGTGGCTCCACCAGGTGCACATCAGATTTAACTGAAGCGGCCAAAGGCTTTGCTATAATAAGGAGAGAACAGGGCACCTCCTACTGCAAACTGCAGCACAGCTTTCCTAACTAGAGTCCAATTAACTGTTTTCTTACATCTCGTCTCTCAGGTTCATGTACTGGTCTGACTGGGGAGACAAAGCCAAGATTGAGAAAGCTGGTCTGAATGGTGTGGGGAGACAGGTGCTGGTGATGGACAACATCGAGTGGCCAAACGGCATCACCCTTGGTAAGTGCCCAGTTAGAGCTGCAGCACCCACTGTGCCTGAAGGAAACTGGTTTTATTGCTAAATAGGAAAACAAAATTGTACATGTGCAAAGGCACCTGCACACACACAAATCCTTAAATACTGTCACTACTGCAGGAGTGGAAAGGAGGTTTCATGGAGCAGCAGGAAACATCCTGCTCTGGAGTTAGAGCCGTGTGTTTAACACCCGTGCAGGTGTGAGGTTCTCTGCTTGGTTTTATATTTGAAAATTCTGGCCATGACAAGGATGTAGGAGAAAATGCTGCTGCCATTGCATAGTACTGAAGTGCTACTGCTGTGAACAAATAATGTTATCATTTAGTAATTAAGAAATTAATTAATGACTTGTTTAATTACATAACTTGTTTTGTGTTGGCTCTCATCCACTTGCATTCTGTTCAGTGAATCTCATCCAAAATGAGTGAATTTGCTCCAGAAAGAGAAATGCAGTGCTTAGCATTCCAAATAACATTGGATCCTTCCCTCTCACTCTTACCTGCACCCTCCCCAAAACCTGGCTGGTTGTGGCAGGAGTGTCCCCACCAGCAGCATTCCCCAGCCAGAAACAAGGGTTTCTGGACCCAGGGTGGTTCTTCATGGAAAACACAGGGAATCTTGAAGCTCCTTCAGAGGCATTTCCCTGGAATCATGGTAGTTGTTCTCCAGCAAGAGGCCAAGGCCTGAACAGCCTTGGGAGGGATGGAGCTTCTCTCTCAGGCACTGAGGGAGTGACTCTGGGAAGCCCAAAGTGCTGCTGCCCTGCTGCTCCTGGTAACAAAAGAACCTCATTGTACAAGGCTGTCAGTCAGGCATTCCCCACACACACACACAGCAGAATGTTCCTCCTTTTTAATCTTATTTATAGGGTCTTATCCCAGCATATCTGGGCACTGGTTCAAAATCAGAACTAGTGTTAAAAAAAAAAAGAGGCCCAATAATAAAGAGATTAGTCATGCTGCCAGCAGGAAAAACATGCTGGGCAAGAGAAAAAGAGTTGCAAGAGCTGTGTGTAATTTTGCTTCATTGTGTTTTACTTTTCAGATTTGCTGAATCAGCGTCTCTACTGGGTAGACTCCAAATTGCATTCTCTGTCCTGCATTGATTTCAATGGCAGCAACAGAAAAGTTCTGATCTCATCTGTGGATGATCTGAGCCATCCTTTTGGCTTGGCAGTGTTTGAGGTAAGACTCAACAACGGATGCAGAACAGCCTGGGGACTGGGAGAGGTCTCAGAGCTGTTCTTGATTAAAGCTCTGCCTCTTGCGCAGCACAGAAAGCTCACGAGGGCGGTCGCTGCTATAGAAACCAATTTATCTGGTGTGGGTTCAGCAGGGAAAACTGGGTTTTAAAGTCCTTAATCATGGGCAATGTGTTGTCTCATGCTTTTACCTAATGCAACACTAGTGCATTAAATGACCAGGGGAACCAAGGCTTCAGCTTTGGCACTCTCTGTAGGTAAGCTATAGCAGAGAAAGGTGTCTGCTTGGCTTTTGACTCAGCAAAACCCTCTTCCTTAAATCCCTTGTTCTTCCCATGTGCTGTGTGTGAAATCTGGGCATCTAACTCTGGGTTTCCCAGAGTTTCCCCAAGGTTTCCCCAAGGCATTGCTGCTCTTCAGTGTTATCCCATCAGCAGTGTTTGGAAGGATCTCTTGGGTTATTTGCCCTCTTTACACCCTTCCTGGTCTGAATGGCTGGGTAGAGTAACAGACAACCCTTTTGCTTTTGCTAAGTTTTCCTTGTTCTCCAGCAGTGTGTCTTTCCTTATGGAAATACAACTGTTTTTTAGCAGGCAGCAGCACACACAGCCAACTCAGTAACCAAATACAGTTTGAGAACTGCAGTTTCTGGCTACCTCCTGGACCAGTAATTTTGCATCTTCAATCGTAGTATGCCAAGATAGTAATAAAATAGAGAAATAGACACTCAGCTTCCAGCTGTGTTCCAGGCACTGGCCTCTTCATAGATACCTGTTTAATGCAGGTCTTTTCTTTGGAAAGGAGAAAAAAAATCAGCAGAGATAACAGATGTTTCTAGTATGGAGTATGGCCCTTTGCAACTCGTCTGTACCCAACCAAATTTCTGCTCCCTCCCCTCAGCCTCAGAGCTCCTCAAAATTACTGAGCACTTCATAAACACAGGAGTGCTGGGCTTTGAGCACTGTCCAAGAATAAAAAGAAAAAAGCTGCAGGTAGCAGTAGCATGAACCAAAGGTGCCCCAAGGTAGGAGCATGGTGCACTGACTCTGTGCCTGCTGGAGTTTAATCCAGCTCGAGATGGATTTGAGCAGGCCAGGTCAGGAATCCTGTGCATTCCCTGCAGGACAGAGTGTTCTGGACTGACCTGGAGAACGAAGCAATCTTCAGTGCAAACAGGCTCAATGGCTTGGACATCTCCATTTTGGCAGAGAACCTCAACAACCCTCATGACATCGTGGTATTCCATGAATTAAAGCAGCCCAAAGGTAAGATGTGTCCTCGGGGTGTCATGGCCCTGAATCATGTTTATTTGAGCTGGCAAATGAAATGCTTCCTGATGGTTCTTGATGAGAGAGAAAGCATAGGTAATAATGGGAAATCAATGCTTAATGTTTGAAGTTCCTGCATAATTAATTCAGCAGCAGCACTTATTGAAAAGTCTGCAATTTGTTAATAGCTATTTAATTAGCATCTTTGATAACAGTGAGTTACTCTTGTCACTGTGATGCTTCCCATTCATTATGTATTTGGGCAGTTTTTATAGTGCTGTGTAAGGTTCCACTCCACTGTACAAACTGTAAAGGTGCTTAAGCAGCCCAATTAATTGATGTAGGAAGTGGAAGAAGGTCTTTTTAGAGGGCAAGAAATAAATAATTAGAAAAATAACTTGTCTTTTCTTCCATCCTTGAACAGCTCCAGACTCCTGTGAGCTCAGCCCCCAGCCAAACGGAGGCTGTGACTACTTGTGTCTCCCTGCACCTCAGATCTCTCCCCACTCTCCCAAGTACACCTGTGCCTGTCCTGACAACATGTGGCTGGGTCCTGACATGAAGAAATGCTACAAAGGTAAATACAATCACATCTCCTTCGCTATTCCTGGGAAATGGAATTGGAATTTGGTTTCTGCTTCTAGTCATTAAACAAAACAGTCCTTCTCAGATTTATTTGTGATTTGCTTTGTGTACTTGCTTTAACCAAACTTCATTGTTGCTTTGGATTTTCAGATCTTCCAACAACTTCAGCTCCTGTTCTGGTTTCTACAACCACAGCACCCCATTCTGCCAGTACCACGACCATCACAGCTATACCTGGCAGTGCCAGGAACACCACTGAGAACATCCCCAAAGCTGTACCAGAGGCTACAATTACCACCCCAAGTCTTCATTTACCTTCCACCACATCCATCCTGATAGATTCCGAGATGACCACTGGAAACAGCAATTTATCCCAGCACTGTAAGAGAAGGAGATTCCTCTTTCCCTTTTCCATATACACCATATCACACCACCCCATGCACTGGTGGGAGACCTGACCTCACATGCGAGTTCCAGTTGGATCAGGTGCAGACATGCCCTGGTGCACAGCAGGACACACCAAGTGCTCTTTCTGCAGACACCTGGGTTACAAGGGCTGATGTGATTCCAGCCACTAAGGAGGTTAAGGAACTTACATCAGGTTTCCATCACATGAAACGGCCCTAAGAGTTCACACTAGTCCTTGCCTTGTGCACAACACTGTTTCATCCCAGCACCAGTGCTGTTTGCAGTGCTGCAGACAGTAGAATGGATGATTCTGGAGGCACTTCACCTATTTGAGTTGTTTAATTATTAATGTGATCCAGCACAGGCTGTGGGTGAAAAATGCCCCGTGTGCAGCTTTAGCACTGCTGGACATGTGGAACCACTGCAGCCCAAGACAAGCTGCCTCTGGTTTGTGTGGCTGTGCTTGGCATGTTAATGTGGCCTCTGCATGACACAGGTTTGAAGGTTTGCATTATTTATCAGAAAAGCATCCCAGTGGAGAGCACTAACAGGCTCTCCTCCAGCTCACCCTCCATAATGAGCGAGCAATGCAACACCAGCCTACATCTCGGAGAACAGGTAATCCCTCCAGATCCTGCTGCCAAGGCAAACTGGACAGGCTGAATTGCTTCTCAAAAATCCATAAAATTCTAGTCAGAGAGAAGACTTTGCTCTGCAGAACCTCAAACAGACCCACATTGCTTTACAAACAGTAAAATACTTCTTTGCCCCAAATGTTTCACTGTTTCCATTGCATCTGGGAAGCAGCAATAACCATCCCTGTCTGTAGAACAGCATTGCAGCGTGGGGAAAGCACAGCCCAATGTCTAAAATGCATTCAGTTAAGTTCTCTTTGTGCAAGTTTCTTTCAAATGTAATAATTATCTTTTTAATAAGGCATGGAAACAAGGTGCTTTTATTGTCCACGCTGGAAGCAGTGTGCCACAGGGAAGTATTGAAGAGGATAAATTACCTTTTAAGTTCCATGAATTGGAAAAGCTACAGTTAGTTTCTCCTCTCTCAGTTCCTGATGTTTTAGCAAAAGTAAATTTTCTATGCTGATGCCCTACATAAGAGCTCAGAACAAACATTTTAACGTATACAGCTCTAAAGGTATATTTATTTTTTTAAGTATTTTTCTGTAATAGTTTTTTCTCTTCTAAGTACAGTATTGAGTTTTGGGGCCATTCCTGCATGCTGGGGCAGGCTGCAGCAATGAGGGATGGATGTGTAGACTGACTCCTTAGCTGTAAATAATAAAAGAAGGAAAAAATTAAACAGAGAAGCTGTGCAGATGGCTTTGAACGACACTCTTTTTCTGACAGCTCAATAAATCATTAATTTTCTGTTCTGCTGTGGATTTTTAAGAGCACTATTCACCATCCCCTGATCCGTACATGGTATTTCCATTACACATCATGTTTTTAAAACTGGCCTCATTTTTTGTGCTTGAAAATTAGAGACACAAGCTGTGACAATTTTATTGTGAAACTTTTGGTAAACTCTGTGACAACAAAAGCTTTCTGATGGGTAGGACAACATGGGCACTAAGATAAAACATTCTTTAAAACCAGCAAATGAGTTAAATGATCAGAACAACTTCTGTAATTCCAGATGCAAATGATGACGAAGGCTTCGGTTCAACTGTGACAGCAGCTGTGATTGGAATTGTCATTCCTGTGGGTAAGCTGGATGGATTTAACTTTTGAGGATCACATTCAAGTGCCAGTTTTCAGGACTGGGGTGGGAAAGAGTACAGGAACTTCTGAAATGGGGATAAGTAGCCCAGCTTTGAGAAAATTCTACAAGGATGGCTCCCAACATGGGAACATCCCAGCAGATCCGTGCCTGGCTAACGGCCCCATCTCTCCTCTCTCCTCAGTGGTCATTGGCCTGCTGTGCATGGGGGGATACCTCATCTGGAGAAACTGGAAACGGAAGAACACTAAAAGCATGAATTTTGATAATCCAGTCTATAGGAAGACAACAGAAGAGGAGGATGAAGACGAGATCCACATTGGGCGGACAGCCCAAATCGGACACGTGTACCCAGCAGTGAGTGTCTGAGGGACAAGGGGAATTTTGTTGAGAGTTTGGATACAGAATTGCAATTATTGTAGGTTATTTGCCATATAATAACAAAACCAGAACTTCTTTAATATCATTAATCAGTTAGAAGCCTAAACTTCCAGGCAGCTCATGCAGTTGTCTTAGAATACAGTGCTCTGTATAAGATACTCTGCTCAAATGAAGAATAATTGTCCTAATCAAGGTACTAAGCTGACAAGTGCAAAGATACCTCAGTGTGGGACAGTTGATTACTTATCCTCTACTGGATTGTTATATCTGTGCTTAGACTGCTACCAAGTGTCTAAACTATCTTAAGGATAAATTGAGTTTCTCTGCAAACCAGGGAGACTGTTTTCTCTACACTAACAGCGTAAAAAAGAGTCTCATTCCTCACAAGGAGGAGTGCACGAGTTCTGTAAGAAGGAAAAGGAGGCTCCCTCCCAGTGGCAGCCCGGGGGAGATGAGCACTGGCAGGTATAACTGCACTGTGCTGTGTTCACAAGAGAGCAGAAAGATCCACAAGTACTGAGTGAAGGCAGTACAGCTCCCATAGGCAGGCAGGTGTGTAGGTAATGCCCTGTATCATCTAAAGGTTCTGCACCAGATCACACTAGAGAAGGTGTCATCTCTTACAGGGAACCTGATCCCATACACAGGGCAGTAAACTTTCCAACACCTCGTTAGTAACACTGGGGCAAGTGCCCCCATTTGGGGAGAAAAAAATCACTCCCTAAAATAGCTTTGTCACGGATACACTTGGGACAACAACGAGAAATTCAACGAGAAATACAAGTTAGCAACAGTATCACCATTCCCAGACTTTCTCAAGTGTGTTTCTTCTCCTCCCCAGCGTGTAGCACTGAGCTTAGAAGATGACGGGTTGCCATGAGGATGAAGTTGCTGCTCCAAAACCACACCGAACAAACCTGCTTTGGATCACAGAACCTGCTTCTTCTTTTTGATCATTATTTATGTTGCAGAAGGGTAACCACAAAGTTATAATGAACTGCAAACATCCAAAGGATGTGAGAGTTTTGTATGTATAATCTTTTATACACATTTTAACTTGTTGCACTACCCATTTGTGATAGTGAATAAGCGACAGCTGAGCTACTAACTCAATGTACATAACCAGCCAGGCTGAAGGCTCAGTAGCTATTGCTTTATTTTAAGACTATATTTATAGATATTTTGTAAATATGTTGAATATGCTTTGTGGCTATCCATCAACATAAGTAAAATAAATTCTGTACAGGCAGTTTAGAAATATTTATTAACAAAATCTGGATTATAAGATCTGTTCTGTAAATATAGTAGAGGGGTGAGAGTATTTATTTTTTTGTATGTTTGGCTTGCTGTGCATAGATTATCTGTGTATATATCTATCTGGACAAGATAGATATATAGGCATATAAATATATACATATATATAAGAATATATACATATATTTTAAAACTACTAGCCTACCTTTATGAAAATTAGGGATAATTGAATTTTTACAGGATGTTTGAGAAGTTTGCTTTGAAATCTAAAGACACTAAGTAAGAGCGAGCTGCAGGGTAAGACAGCTGACCAGTGAAGCACTCCATTAGAAACAGCTCCTGATTTCCATCCTGGCTATTAAGGGTTGCTTTTACATTTTCCAGTCTATCCATGAAGAATCCTCTGCAGTGCTTTTAACTGGAGAGCTATTTCCTACAGCATTCCAGTCAGGAGAAGCTCCTACAGCACCCAGGCTGTTTGTGTTGTATTGTTGCTTTTTAAACAACTGGGTACAAATCTGATTTAGGTTTTTTATTTGTTTGTAAATGTATATCTAAATGCTTTTCCACACTGGGAATCTTGCACCTCTCAAGAAAACCAAGATGTAGCCATATCCTTCCACACAGCTGAAGTGAGCACTCCCCTTGGATCATCAGGAAAAAACTCAACAAAATACCTAAAGTCCCTTCCTTCCCTCCTTGCCCTTGTCCCCTGCTCGTACTGGTTAAGAGTCCATCTCTAGGAGGTGCTGTGGGCAGAGGTGGAATTCTTTCAAGTGCAGCAATTACTGCCCATGGAACATCCTGCACATGGCAGGAATCCCGGACTGCAGAGCACTGGGCAAGAAGGCCAGAGCAGGTTAAAAACCCACAGCCTTCCCAGTATCTCTGGCTGGGTCATCCTGCACCTTGTAGAAAAAACACTTGTTTTTTCTTATCTCATTCCATAAGATTCCCAGGGAATTCTGTGGGAAGTGAATACATTTACTATCATTGCATAATGAACTGTACCAAATCCTAGAGAAATCTTCCTCATGTTTTTATGTCAGTCCAAGCTTTCGTATTCAAGTGAGTAGAAGAAACTCATCCTGAAGGAGTTTGAGGGTTTTTTTTTTCCTTTTTTAGAATAAATTCACAGTGTAATTTGAGCTGGAAGCTGATTCTTGACTAAGAACAGGAAGAAAGTGTCTAAAGCCCTTACAAACATAGTACATACTCTCAAAATGCTTCATGGCCTGCATAGACAATACAGAAGTAATCAAGCATCCTTCTATTCAAAATTTTAGATTTTAAGGCAGTGAAAAAATGAGTGAGGTATCCCATTATTGTTTTAAGGTATGAAGCTCTCTTTCTACAAATCCATGCACTGTGTGCATGAAGAAAAAAGATGAGCAAAGGCTGTATGTGATAACACTGTAACTAACAGAAGAATGTAAATATATTTGAAAGTTCTACAGTTTTGATACTTTTTTAAGAACATGTACACACAAACAAACCTGTACAAACCACGTGCAAAAGGCTGCAGGTTTTTTCAAACCCTTGTAAATGAACTCAAAGTGCAGTGCTGATTTCAACCTTTACAGATTTATAACTACTGAGAAGTCAAACACCAAATTTGTTTTTTAAGAAATTAATTATTTTAAATAATGGTTCAGATTGTTAGGGTGATATTTAACATTGTAATCATTTCTGATCTGTCTTGTCATACTGAAGTTCTGTTAGAGTAAGTTCTTGCTTGGTGCCTTTTGTGTTTCAGTTCTTACGTTGCAGACAAAAGGCCCAGGGAGGGGCGGGGGGGGCTCTGTGTAACACTTGCTGTACTGGAAACCAAATGAACACGTTTGTAAAACAGTGCACTGTTTCTAGAGAAAGATTAAATTTTTTTATCTGGGACTACTGAACTAATTACTTGATGGTGTCTAAAATGGGACCATATCATAGTTCGATCTGAGTTTTCCTTAACTGTGCAAAGCCAGAGTGGGACTTGAGAGCACTGCTGTGAAACAAGGATATTGTGCACAAGGAGGGACAACTGGAGGCATTTTCTGAAATGGATGGGTGGTTTGGGTATGACATTCACCGGTGCAGAGAAGCTTGAGCAGGCAGTCAAATAGCTCAAAAGACTTTTCCCCTTTCAGGGATTGCTGGATGTCCCCTTTGGTCCGTGTTTGTGGGACATCTACTGCATAACTTACAACTGAAGTTACCAGCCAGGGGAATAAAGGAGCCATAAATACCCAGATCCATTAACATGGACCTCCTGAAAACCAGGACAACCAAACTGTGCATCAAATGACCATTTTCTTCCTCTCCCAGGCAATTTGCAGGATGTTTGCAAAGCAGCATTATCAGGTAAAGATGAACTTGTGGCTTTTGCTATCACAGCAGCAGACACTGACACAAACCATCAGCTTCACAGCAGATCACCTCCCACCAGTGTCCCCAGAGGGAGCCCATCTCCCTCAGGGTGCTCAGCGTGGATGTGCCATCCCAGCAGCGGCAGCAGGACCAGAGGAAGCCAACAAGCACCAGTAGGGCTGAGCTCTCAGCTCTTACAGGAGGGTAGCAATGCTGACTTGTATCTGTACCTCTCCATCAGCAAGCACAATATGAATTAACATGCTTTAAAAAACAATACTCTTTTTCAAATTATTTGCAGCAATCAAATTTCCCTGTGTACCTCGGTGGGAGAACATTTGCTCACAGGATTAGCTGCTGCTGCCTGCCATGCTCTCCACACTATTAAGGCAACCACTGTAATCTTGTCAGTCATGATAAGGCAGAGCCTTAGCAGGGAGCTGCAGTTCTGACAGGGAGACAAGCAAATCTCCCTGATAGCTGGATAAGGCCCAGCCTGGTTCCATGGATGGTGTACACAGGATTACTGGAGACTGAACTGATCATTTTTTTTGTCTTCACATCAGTTCTGTTCTTCAGCCCTTGCCTGCAGGCCACCAAGTCAGGGGAAGAGTAGAGCTTATATCTGTGGTTCTTGGCCAGGTACAACTGAGGCCAAATAACAAAGACATTCCACATCACCCTATTCAGGATTTCATCTGCTGAGTCTGCCAATCAAGGAATTAATTAGTTCCAACTGTAGTAATTTATTTTCATGCATATATTCCCCCACTGGGGCTTAGCTAAAAGCACATACATTAATTTAATTAATTAGTGTTATGTGTAAAGGATGATGGAAAGCCTTATGGCCAAACATTCAAGAAAAATCCCTGGATCTATATATTTTACCTTAATAAGATTTAAGCAAAGATAACACCTTGAAATGATGCTTAGAAGATAAACAATACTTGGAAATAAATGTTTAGGTCTAAATTTTATTTACAGGAACTTTCTTACAAAAGCTAAGTTGACTTTTAGACTTCCTGTAATAATGAAAAATCAACATGAAATTACTGGAACTTTGCATTAATAGTAGCAATATCTGAAATAAAAAGCCTGACCTCATGAACTGACTTCTATTACTTTGATGCTCAAGGCATCAGCAGCAATAAAATTCATGAAGAAGTTTGTAATAAAAACTTTTTCAATCACATCAGCAGGTGAGGTGAACAGAAGCTGTTGCTGTAGAGAAAACTCATGGTGAACATGTAATTTTAATTTTGCATACAACCTTGATCTTCCCATCTTAAAACAGACCTAATGCAGCTGGAGGAGACACTGAGGAGGTCAAAGATAACTGAGGAAGATTTTGCATTTTTCAAAGCTGCAACTCAGAAAGACACAACTGAGAGGATGTACAGTAACTGTAAATAAAATCAGCAGTGGTGCAGAGAAAGCACTAAGATGTAATTACTTCTCTAAGTATGCATTATAGCTACTAGGAGACAGGAGATGGGGTAAATGGAATGAATCTGATCCAACATGAGAGAATCCTGATGATCAGATGAGTAATTTCTCTTAATTGCTTTTCCTTCCTTTTCAATCATCACCTTATTTACTACAGAACATGGAATTTCTTTTAGACAATACAATAACTGTAGCTTATCAGACATATTGTCCACATGAACAAAGCAGTTCGTGGACCTCACATGGTTCCATGCTGGAGCCACATCAGACCCAGATGAATTCATTAAGAAGCCATGACAGAAGCATCTGATGATGATGCATTTGTTTGTAGCTCATTACTCTGGACTTCCAGCCACACTGTGCCAGGAATTAGCTGCAGTTATGGTTTCCCATAGCAACAAGGTATATGGGACTAATTGCTCAGGAAAAAACAGCTGACTGGGAGCTGTACCTCCCACATGGAGCTAAGCCAGGTGTTCCCTAGGTATTCAGGAAAGTAAAACAAGGCTGCTCCATGTGCATCTGCAATACAGCTTGAACTTGGTCCACTTGTGTTCACAGCAGCAGCTCTTGTACCACACCCACACTGCTTCAGAGAGGCCTGATCACGCCAAGGAAGGATGGACTAAACCCACTAAACTTCCCCCCAGACTCCCCCGTTCTCATTCATTTAGAAAGAAATGAGCACAGGTAAATCTAGGTCTCTGCAATAGGGTGAGATAGGAGATTAACTTTCACAGGCACTTACAGTTTATAATAAAAATGTAACAAGTATACATGTCATCATGTCTTAATATTAACCATCGATCTTTTGAAGTACCAAGCACTGAACAGTATGTAAATGCAGGCTATACACACAGTAATAGGCACTCCAGATTTGTTAGGAAAGGGCACAACTCAGCAAACAAGCAATCCCATAAGAACACATTCTCCTAAATGCTTCACCCCAGCCCAAAGCAAACAAACAAATCCAGCCTGGATAGACTTCAACATTAAATGCTCAGTAAGCTATCACTCAGAATTTCTGGTTCCCCACTGTGCCTTCAAAGTAGAAAGCAAATGGTTTCATTTGGGATCTACTGCATGGGTGGGTTCAATTAATTGAAGGGGGGAAAAAGCTTCAACTGGCAGGAAAGATGAGGCGACAAAACCAAGATTGCAGTGGCTGGCAAATGAGAAAGCAAGAAATACATATCCAAAATAATCACGCACACAACAATATAAACTCTAATTTCATCAGAGTTTAGTAAGTCTTGTGCACAGAGCTGTGCTTACAAAGTCCCTGTCACTCAGTTCACTGTCCCTCCACAGACCAGCTCTGCACTGATTGTGCCTTAAATGTGACTGCGCCTTAAATGTGACTGCAGAGCAAAGTGCTGCAGGTAACACCAACCACTGCAAATCTCTAGTCCCTGCCCTGACAATGTGCTGTCACATCAGAGATGGCATCTGTTGTTTTCACCTCACAGGGCAGAGGTGTATTTGGCAAATTCACCACCCAGACACCGGACAGGGCAGGGAATTGGAGCTTTCTGAGGAGCTCAAACAGCAAAGCATCAAACCTCTGCTCATGTCCTGCCCCAAACACACATCAGCACGTGTACCTGTGGATTTCTGGGATGCAGTTATCTCCCTCTTTCCTGAGGAACTCGGGTGCCGTTTGTGTGACCTACACAGGCAGGCTACAAAAGGCTCCATTTGATGCTAAATACTGCAGCAGTGCCTTCTCATGGGCAGGTACAGAAGCCTTTTAATTTCAGTGAGTGGCTTCAAGGCAAAAACCCTAATGAAGACAACATAATTTGCGGTGTCAATAGCTATTAATGCCATGAGGGCTGCAGAACACACTGAGCTTTGATTTAATATCTCCCTCTTAGAGCATACTCTGCCTTCATAATAAGAACAAGGCCAAGGAGGAATAACCTCCAGCTGCTCCTGCAGATCAGGAGCCTACAGCCATACATTACTTTCATTGACATTTTCTGCTTTGAGAAAAATCAACACAAAGTGCTATCAGAATACAGGTCACCAGACCCAAAGAATATCCCAAAAGATGTCAGATTAGATTCATAAAGCATTATCTACTATCATTTTGAGACTTGAGAGAGCATCTCTTGCTCCTTTGGGCTCCAGGGGAGCTCTGATCCCAGTTAGCTGTCCTTTCCAAATTAAGCAGAAACTTGGCTGGTTGACTCTGATCTTATGCAATATCTACTTTTGTCTGCTTACCCCCACCTCTGCAGCAGCCTCTTCTCCACCAACATTTCTGAGGTGTAAATGGTGATAAAAGCATAAATAAAGTTTCTTTCCAGAGAGGGTGAGAGGAACTGATAAGGAAAGTGCATGAAATGTGAGTGACTGAGAGCAATGGCAATTAGAAAGAACCAAAGAGCAGCTGGACTGGAACTCTGGGAGGGCAATGGCCTCAGCTGACACTTATTCAGAAGATTTGATAATCCATTAACAAGGAATTTTAACCTCCAAGTGCAGACACACAGGTGCTGCTGACAAGAAACTCAAGCAACTAGAAGGAAAAAATACAGAGGGTAACTTTTTAGATGTGAATTCCTGTCAGCCTTTGGCACCTGATCATTAGTGCTGGTACTTAGTATAAAGCAAAAATATCTGGCAGTTTGAAAATTGTGCCCACATATAATTATTGTGCTGGCAGTCACTATATTCAACAAGATCATGCAAAGAAGTGCGTGGTAATTTCTGATAAAAAGACAGGCAACTCCTCCAGCCACTTCTCTATGCTACTGTGACAACACAGGAACACAAAGGTGATTGCTTTCTTTTCTGCCACTACCCTAAAATTAAGCCTTTCCCCACTGACACTCACTTGGCTCAACACCTCTGAGCTGATGAGAACATTGAGGTAAACCTTTTCAGTTCCTCTTTAATCATCTGGACAGTTGGAGCAAAACTGAAGTCAGGCAAGCAGGCCAGTGAGGAGCTGGCTGTAAAGAAATTACTATTTCTTTAGTAGAAGAGTCACAATATAAATTTCACATCAGACCTCTATATTTTTAAATATTTTCATTTTTCTTTCTTATTCCGTGCAAAAAACCTCAGTCACTGTCTTCTACTGACACTTCATTTTGAGACAGAATGCAATTCACTCCCCTAAGTTGCCAGAAAGGGAATCTCTTCAAGCTCTTGAATAGTGAACAAAATATGAAAAAAGTCTATACTAGACTGCAGGACAAACTACCCAGTTGAGCTGAGTAGTCTTGGGACAGGTGAAGTCAGAGGGAAAAAATAAAAGAGAAAAAAATGCAAGAAGAGAAAAAGAACTTCAGTTACAGCAGAAATAATGCAGTTTTAATGGACCATGGAATATCAGATACCCAGCAAGAAGATGACCTTTTCTCCAGTGCTGAAATAACAAAGCTACAGAACACAAACGGTGATAAACCAACTTCAACTTTACAAAATCAATTTATGTGAGAATAAAAGAACGAAAGACATGACCTTTTCTTAGCTATTAAACAAACTAAATCCATTCTACTGAAGTCTTCTTTTTGAACAAAAGTTATTGCCTGACCTTTCTTATTCCAGTGCAGGATGCAAAGTGACTGGGCAAAGCATTTTAAGCTCTTTTGTTCTTCCTAAATCAGAGGTTTGTGCCACCACAGAGGGGAAAACAGTGCAGATCCTTCCTAACCCCAACACAGGAGCTTCTGTAGGTACCACCAGACATCTGTAACATGACCCAAAGACATGGGGCAAAGACCACACAGGCTGGTGCTGGAATAGGAGTGGATATTTAGGCTGGAATAGGACTGGGTATCCAAACCAGCCCTGTATCTCCACAGGATCCTACAACACACAGGTATCAGTTCTTGATCTGCACAATGAAGACTATTAAAAGTGATCTGTGCTAATGGAACACTATTACATCAACACTGAGATTTTATACCTAACACTGATACAATTTTGTATGATATTCTCAAAGAATCAGAGGCATAAAATGCATTTCCTGAAATTACTGCTCTCTGTGATATTACCACGAGATGAGTTCTTAGTAATTTATTGGATTCTCTACATTAACTGTTCTATAAACAGTATAAAATAAAAATATAATGTAAATGAATGACAATTACATAATGTCATGTTAGTCTAAACATAATTTTACCTGTAATTTTTCTCTTGTGGGGTCAGTATCCAAGTAATATTCAACAGGTGGATGTTGCTGACTGGGATAACTGCAAAATAGGTTTATTCACTGAAAATAGAAACAAGTCATTATTTCCAATCCTTCTAATCCCAAGATCCATCTGTGAGCAAGATATTTTATTTGATGTACAAAAAACACATGCATTTGCATACGTGGAAATGTATAAAAACATACACATTAATTCCCGAGGCTGCTCTGTTAAACACTGTCAGTAAGGGGCTGCTCATGCACCATCCTGTGGTTTAACGGGACAGACTCACAGTCACAGGAATCCTGACTGACTGGAAATCAAGAATCATTTTCTGAGACAGACAAATCACTTTATTATGAGAAATAACTCCTGGCTTCTGGAAGGGGATTAGTGTATCACAGGCACTATCATCATTTTCATCTTCGTTTGGGATTCCATCCTCCTGTTTTCTCTTTTTTATCATTGAAAAACTGCCAGTGAGATGAACATGGAACAAAACTAATCTGATGGCTCCTGGGGGCAGGAGAGCAGTTGTGCTCAGCAAAACAGAATTTTGAAAAAGTTGACCAAGAAATCTTTGAGATCAGAGAAGAAGGACAGGAGAACATCAGGACTGAGAATTGTACCTCCTGGCTGTGAAATAATAGTGCTCAAAACCGAGAATCTGAGATTATATGTCTCCATGTAGGGACAATCTTTAGCCAAAAACCATAGAGAAGGTGGAGAGAAAAAATGCTGGTATCTTCAGAGCTGAAGAACAAAGAGCATTAGTGACCAAGGAGGATCTGTGACACTGCCAATCCAGGGCCTGCCCATCTATTGCTCCCAAGAGCTCTGAGACCCCTGAACAAAAGCCCCAGGGTCCTGTGAAAAGGTACCTTTACTGATACAGCAATCTTCTTCTGGATAAGGAAGAAAAGGGTTGCCATGGCAACCCTGAATGAATTCAGCACATCACCTGCACACCAAATCTATCTGCAAAGGCTCTCTGGAAAGTTGGGTGTTTGCCTGCTTCTAGTTAGGGGTCCATGAAAATTGTACCAAGGTCCTCCAAACAAGGATTGCACAGGAAATGGATGGGACTTCTGCACCCACCAGATCAAAGGCTGCTCAGAGGTACAATTATCTATGTAAAAGGAGAGCACTGTATTTTTCTTGACAAAGATTTTCAAATAGCTGTAAAGACTGGAGAGTCTGATCTGTGCAGGGAACAAGTAAGGCCTGGAAGCTTTCTGTGACAAGGCAAACATGCCAGAGTTGTTAATCTTTTTGCTAATGAAGCCTCATGTTTGGATTTCCTCACCTATTACATCGATTTCCTTCTTTATAGAATAAGGGAAAAGCAAAGAACCAAAAATTGGAATCAAATACGTTGGAAGAACAAGTTGTTTAGAAGCAACGACAAGTAGGAGCAAAAATGAACTGCAAAACCAATTAAAACATATGCAGAAATGCAGGTAGAAACGGTAGAAATAGATAAAATTCAATTCAGCTTCTTGTCAAAGTGTAGCAGAGAACATGAGGTAAAATCTAAAAGTTTCTGTTCTATATGCACTGCCCCTGGTCTCTCAACTCTGTAAAGTTTGTGAAATTCTGGTGTGCCAAAAGGCCCTGTAAAAAACATTTCAAATAAAAGAAAAAAATCAGCACAGTGTTTATTGCAGCTAAAGCAAGGCCACATGGGAGCAAAGAGAAGTTTCTTTGCAACCCTTGTCTGAAGTATCATCTGTCTGAAGGATGCCCTTTGAAGTGCCATGGCTCAGGACTCGGGCATTCCAACCAAGGAGGTAAAATGTTCAACACTCCTTTGGATATGTCCACAAACATACAGCCCTTTTGTGGACATAACCCACCCCCGAAGGAAGGTCATGGGCTGAAGGTTAAATAAATACCTGTGTTTGCTCCCTGCCACCTGGGGAACCTTCAAACAGAGGCTGGTAGTTTTGTTTAAACAAAATCAGCTTTCACAGAAATACATGACCAGAATGCAGCACTTGGCCAATGACTGAACAAAGAGCCTGAAACCTGCAGTGATATAAAATACCTCTCTCTTATGTAATACCAACATTTTTGGGAACTACTTAGAGGACAATTCACAAAGGCTAATTCCAGTCAAAATGTGCAGATTCTTTCTCAGAAGCAACCACTGGGGACAAGCTTCCCCATGACAGCCCTTGGAACTACCTCTGTAAAATTCTGAAGTGAGAATTAAAGCACTTTTGCAAATACTATTGTGTAAGTTGAAGCCACAGTTTTATAATGAAAAAACACAACTATTTAAATAATATATATTTTTCTTAAATTATTTGTGGAAATAAACTATAAAGAGGGGGATTCATCTGTACTGGGCCAGTTACTCTTCCAGGCCAGCAGTTCTCATACACTGCTCTGCACCCCAACTTCCAGCCCTGCCAAACCCAACAGATTCACATGGGGGCTGACTTTCCAAATGAGAAAGCCAATTACATTATAAACCTGCATTTGGCACAAAAACCATCTACAGAAAAAGCAGAGAATCAAAATCAATCAAACCCAAAAAGCTTCATTAAAATACACAAAAAGATTCACATGAGAGAGCTGCTCTTGTCTGAGGGCAGGGGGATGAACCTGGCAACTGTGACAGACCCTTCCAGGCTTGTTTTCTATTACCTTCCATTAATCTTTCTCCTTTTCAGGCACTCCTTTACACATCTGAGTCTATGTGAGGCTCAGGATTTTTTCTTCTAATACACATGTCAATACACCCCACTTTTGTTTGCTCAGCCACCACCAGGGAGTTTTGTCTTGTGAGCAATGAACGTCTTTCAGTCACTAACCAGCCCCAGCAGCCCAGCACTGCAGGGAAAACCTCACCTCAGAGAGCAACAAAGTCATTTCACTTGGCACCAGAACTGTCAGTGGTCCTTTACAGACCTGTACTTTTAACCAAGTAGATAAAACTTATCTATATCACAATTTTAAGATACAAATCAGGCTGTTTTTTCTAAACAGTGTTTTACAATGCACAGCTCAGTGTTAACACAGAGACACACTGTCAGTTTGTCTCCAGCAGACACAACAGGCTGCTGACTCAGCTGTATTTTGATACTAATTATCTTTCACACAATGAAGAGGCACAGGAATTAACATTCTTCAAATCTAGAATACGATTCTCTTCCCAGCAGCTAAAGAAGTAACACAGGCATAACAAGGATCTATGTGCAAAGTCAAGGTCCACACCATGAGAATATCAAATGCTATTGAACACATTTTGAAGAAACATTTTATGGATTTATTAACTTTCAAAGATTACTTAGTCAGTGAAAGTAGTTTCTTTGATAAGGGAGTCAATAAGAATTAAAGCCTCTGTAGATACAATGGGAAAGAATTGCATAAAATTGTGTATGTTTAGAACATGGTCTCACCAGTTACAGACATGGAAAAATATCAGAAAACAACCTGAATTATTTGGAATCTGTGAAATAATTTCTGTCACCCAGTTCTCCAAAGTGCCCAACGTCTCTAGTGAGGAGAAAAAAAATAGCAGGAATGCAACTATTTCAACAAACAATCATAAATCTTAGAATGTTAAAACTAAGTTAAATTAGGGATCCAAAGTAGGTTGATTTATTTGAGCTACCTGCTCTTTTACTGACATGAGAAAAAACCCCAAACAAATAGAAATATTCAGAGCACGTTTATCCAATTTCTCCCATTTCTCCAAGTCCCAGAGATACCTGTTCCCCATGGGTCAGAAGTGAAAATCATGGAGATTTTGCTCTTCTTAAAAAAGCAACAAAAATACCCCCAACCCAATCCCCTTAAAACCAGCATCAGTTCAAGATTCCATATGCACACTGTTACATTACAGTGTAAAATAATGCTAAAAATGTGTATTAATAGAGACATTTTCTTCAGAGACAGAAAAATCATTCTTTGCACATGCTTTTAGGCGGAATGAAAGGAACCACAATGTACACATTCCTCTTTCACAAACACATCCTTAAGCCAATGCACTCAAGTGTAGTATGTTTTTGATTGTGAGTGTGTCAAGATAACCCAAACACCCCTGCCAGCAACACTCCATCCATTGTATCACCATCAAACATGACATTTAAGAACACAAAAAACCCTAATATACACACAGCAAAAAGCATTCTTATCTCACCCATAATATGCATTTATCATAAAATATATTAGTATACAGAAGTTAAAGAGAGTTGACATCTCCAGGAGGAATTAAAATGCAGGTTTGCTCTTCCTTCCAACACAGTAATTTAAACAAAAATACATTAAGTACTGATATTCCTGAATAGGCTTATAAACAATTTAGACAATTACAGTAGAGTCATTCTCTCACAAAAAAAACCCAAAAAAATCCCTGAACCTGAAGACAACGCAGACAGTACTTGGTATTACCTTTAGACTGAACAACCAAGTTCACACAATAAGCAGCATAAACCACCTAAATGAAAAATCACCAGTGTAAAACCCATTTCCAGTTCTACCACAATACAAAATGCCTTCCCCCATTCTGTGTCCTCAATGAAAAGTGTCCCATCTGCTGATCAGCATAAGAGATACCCTATGTCAGAATTTTTCTTTCAGAAGGGAATATCATACAGAAGGGCCTGTCTCTGGTTATCTCCCTTCAGCAGTTCCAAAGAGCAAAGGGACAGGTGTTACCCCCAGTCCTCAAACTTCAGGCCACCGGCGATGAGGGACCTCAACAAACCAGTCCCAGTGAGGCACCAAGCTGCCTCAGGAGACAGAAATGTGGGCATTGTAGTTATTTTTATTCTGATTAAAGGCATATACACCCAGTGATTGCTCTGTCTCTGAAGAAAATCTCTCTATAAATACACATTTTAGCTTTATTTTACATAGGATGGAAGGATTGTAATATAACAACCTGGGTATCGAATTCTTGCAGTGACACTGAATGCCAACATCTGGGCTCATAACAAAGGGAGAGCTGCACGTCGTGTCTTTCATTACTATGTATAAATATTATAAGGAAGCCCTTATTAGCAGCAAGTGAATAATTTTCATTTTTTTGCCTAGAAAAGGCCACAGGTTTTAGAGCAGAGGATGATGCACCTTGTCCTTCACTGACCGAGCCCTGCAACAGGTCAATCCCAGTGTGGATGTGTCCAGTCCCGTCCCAGCGATGGCACACAGGCCATGGCCACCACCGCTGCGGCATTTTTCTGTCAAACACCGCAAATACCACAACGACAGAACAGCTCTGCCCCAGCCGCCTAGGGCTGGGCGCCCCTCAGGGAGCCCCCCGCGGCGAGAGTCCGAGCCTCCCCTGGGGCCGGCGGGGGTGCGGCGACCCCTCACCTGCACCGTTCCGTGCCGCTGTGGGGTCGGGCGGTGGCGCCTGGCTGCTTCCCGGCTGGATTTGGGCTCTGTCCCGGCTGGATTTGGACTGAGGGGGCGGGGCCGCTCCCGCCCCTCACGGCCCCGCCGCCCGCCAGGGGGCGCGCGCGCGCGCCTCCGAGCCCCGCCGTGACGCAAGCGGCGCGCCCCGCCGAGGTGCATGCCGGGCCGGCGGCGGGAACATGGCGAGCGACTTCTACCTGCGGTACTACGTGGGGCACAAGGGGAAGTTCGGGCATGAGTTCCTCGAGTTCGAGTTCCGCCCCGACGGTGAGAGCGGGCAGGGGCCGGGGGGCACCGGGAGGGACGGCTCTGCGCTCCCCGAGGGCTCGGGGCCGGGCCGCCCCGGCGGGTTTTAACGCGCGGCCTCTCCCCGCAGGGAAGCTGCGCTATGCCAACAACAGCAACTACAAGAACGATGTGATGATCCGCAAGGAGGTAAGTGAGGGGGGCGGCGGCGCGGGGGTCGGTTTCCCTGCTGGAATGGTGTGTGCAGGGGTTGTAGTTCCATGTTGGGATGTTGTGTCCAGGCTTACGTGCACAAGAGCGTGATGGAGGAACTGAAGAGAATCATCGACGACAGTGAAATCACGAAGGAAGATGATGCTCTGTGGCCACCTCCGGACAGGGTGGGCCGGCAGGTGGGTGCATCTAATCGGTGCTTTAATTTCCGTGGGTAGCTCCTTGGAAGCATAACAGAACTTTTCCCTCAAGGCTGTGTTGATTCCAGCCGAAAGGGAAACAATACTACCTTAAAACCTGAGTAGTGACTCAATGGCAGCTTAGCTGTGAGAGTTAATATGATTCACAGACCTGCTGCACTCAATGTCTCTGTAATAGAAATTTGTAAAAAAAAAGTAAGTTATCACAGTACTTAAGTATTTCTGTAACTTGTACCACAAAGCAGTAGAGTTCCCATAACCTTTTATTTTTCAGGAGCTTGAGATAGTAATCGGTGACGAGCACATCTCCTTTACTACGTCAAAAATCGGTTCACTCATTGATGTAAATCAGTCCAAGTATGTACCCTGCTTTTTTAAGTTGGTGTTGTTTTTATTTAACAATCTATATTAAACTTGCTGATCACTGGGTACCTGTACTTTACATTGTTTCAAGGTACAAATCAGTTCCTGGGGACACTGCTCTGTGTTGCAGTGTAATGTACCAGCTGCCTTTACACTGTGGCATTACACGTATTTTCAAATACCTTGCTATAGGAACCCTGTCAGATGTGTTCATAGGCCAAACTGACCTGCCATTCACCTGTCTGCATCAATGTCTTTGGGAGAACCGAGAGTTCTGTATTTCACCAAAGCTGAAAAGATTGGCTGTCATGTTTGGTTGGTTTTTTTAATCCTAAGTGCTGTTGCTACTTGGCTTTCATGAAAAAAAAAGCACATCTTGTCAAGACTTAAAATATGCAAACCTGGAGTGCAAAATGTTTTATCAGTCAATGTAGAATGAAAAAAAAACCTGTTCATGTCTAAAGTGACCTCCAAAAAGTCTCCTTACAGGCGTTGGGGTTTTTTTAATAGGTTAGTTCTATAAACTCTTCTAAAAGAGCATCAATCTTAAACTTCTTTTGTTTTCTTTCCTTCTGTTGTGCACTGCAGAGATCCAGAAGGTTTGAGAGTATTCTACTACCTGGTCCAGGACCTTAAGTGTCTCGTCTTCAGTCTTATTGGACTGCACTTCAAGATTAAGCCAATTTAAATCAGACAAATTGAAGTTTGTATTACATTCTGTATGGGGGAATGGGTGGGGGGGAGGATGCTGTTCCAGCTTGTCAGGGTTTCTGGCCTGGAGCTTTTATGTATTTCAGATTTTTTTTGTTGTTGTTAAAAACTGTCAGTGAATGTCTTTATTAAAAGGATGAGATTTCTTTTTAATTTTTGAGTTGTGAGAGACTGACTTCCTAACGCTTCTTTTAGCATGATACACTCAGGGTATGTGACATCACTTGTATCATACACATCCTATATTTCTCTGTCTACACAGCAGTAGAAAATGGAATTAAGCCTAGCTTTCTGAAACGAAACTTCAACCAGCTGTCAGGATAAACCTCTTTTACTATCCTAAGCTGGCTATTCTGTTGGCCAGCCCAAAAGTGCAAACCAGCTGACTCTGCACATGAAACCTGGTGGTAGCAGACACGCATCATCTTCCTCATGTCCTGAGCTCACCTGTTTGCCCCCAGAGCACAGGTGGACAACAGGCCCCCAGGAGCCACCCAGGATCTTCACTGACGCTCCCGTCCAGCTTCGGAGAAGCTTGAAAAGCAATGTAGAATGTATTTACTTAGGTTCTAGTCTAGCAGATCTGTTGTGCAGCATTAATTAAAAGACTTTGAGGGGTCTGAGGCTCCCCGTGGGCTCAGAGGTTGTTCCCCACAGCAGCGCTGCCAAACTGTGCCCTTGCTTTCTCTGGCACATCTATATTGGCTAAGTCAGTAGCCACTGCGATTAAAAAACAATTGTGGTTAAATGGCTTTTTAAAGGTGCGAACCCCCACTGCCAGTGCCAGTCCCTCCCGCTTTCCCGCCCCTCACCACAGGCACCGCCCGCCCTCCCCGCCCCGCCGGGGCGGTGACGGGGGCCATCTTGGCTGAGGGCAAGCGGGGCTTCGCGTCGGCTTCAGCCCGGCAGGGAGCGCCGGGCGCGGCCGCCATCTTGGCTGAGGGCACGGCCTCGGCGGGGCAGAGGGAAAAGAGAATTCCACTAAAATTCCACGGAGGAGCGGCCGGAGACCCGCGCGGCCATGGGGGTAGGTGGGACCGCGGCCGGGCCGGGCCAGGCCGATGCGATCCGGGCTGACGCCGCTCCCGCCCCCCCTTGCCTTGCAGAGGATCGGGCTGCAGCTCCGCGCCACGCTGGAGAACATCACCCGGCTGCGGGCCGAGGGCGAGGACTTCCGATGGTACCTCAAGGTGCGGCGGGGCCGGGGCCGCCGGGGGTGTCACACATCCCGCGTTAGTGACAGCTCTCAGCTCTCTGACTTCTGTTTTCCAGCTGAAATGTGCGAACTGCGGCGAAGTCTCTGAGAAGTGGCAGTACCTGCGGCTGATGGTTCGTGTCCCTCTGGTAACCTGCCTCAGAACAAAAATGGGAACACGAACCTGCCTCTTACACACGTATTAGCATCAGGAATGGGACAACTTGCACTTCAGACGAGTTTTTCAATTGCTATATGCGTTTCATAGCTTTTCAGTAGCTATATGCAATTAGAAAACGCTGTCATATTCCATACTAAAAAAAATTTGGATACTGTTAATTGAAATATGCCATTGGAATGGTGACTGTTGGTGAGCAAGTATTTACATCTGCTCTAAAAAAACAACTTTCTGTAAAAATAAAATTTGAGAACAAATTTTGAGGTGATATCAGAATAAGGTTGTGCCTGTAAATATTTCTCTGATGCTGATGGAATATTTCTGGAGAAATTTAGGTAATTCAAGGTGAGTTAAGCATGCTAAATTAGCACTTAGAAACTGAAAAAGCAGGATAAAAGATAAGGGATAAGAGAAGGTTCCGTTCTTCAGAATGATGATCCTTTTTTCTTGCACAATACTGAGTGGCAAGAATGTATTTTGAGGAATTAATAGAACATGCCTCTGTAGACCAAGACATAACTATCCACTATTCCCTGTTCTAAGTCTAGAACAGAATTATTCTTTGATAATCGCAGCTTCTTGAATTACTAATCTCTTGTACAAAAAAAAGCCTTCTTGTGGCAGTATTTTTAAGAAGTGAAAGACTGTTGTAAAAACTGCTTTACCTTTGCAGAGGCTTCCAGTGGCTCAGCTGAAGTGCAGTCACAAATGTCTCTGCTGTCGTGGTTTTTAGGACAGTGCTCCCCTGAAGGGCGGCCGAGGCAGCGCCACGATGGTGCAGAAGTGCAAGCTGTGCTCCAGGGAGAACTCCATCGGTACGTGCTTACATGTTTAACAGGCACCATCCACTTGTCACTTTGTCTCCCAAGTTTTTTTTTTAGTCCCCATTTTTGCTTGTAAAGAGCATTCACCAGGGAATTCTTCCCTTGCACACCAGTGCTCGAGTTCACAACAGGTACACACTCGACATCACGCTCATGAAGGAGACAGCAAGGCCTGGTGAGTCCAGGTTTCTGCATGAACAAAACTCATCTGTAATGTCATTTTACAAAGCATGCAAATTTTTTTTGCATTGATAAGGTAACAAAATGATGCAGTGTAAACTCCTCAGGAGAAGGGAGAAAAAGTGAACTCTACCTTCTGAAGGCCAGCTGGAGGAAATGCTTGGTGCCTTTGTTTCTTTTATTTTGTATAAGGAAATTTCTTTGAAAGAACCTGGTGCTTGGTTTGTGCTGAGTAAAACTGAAGACATAATGCAACTCACTTTTACACTTTTTCTTTGTTTTAGATATTTTAAGTCAGACAATCAAGCCTTACAATGTAAGTTGGTTTCCTCTTCTATATAACGAGAGATAAATAAGCATTAATACTATTTCGAGTTTTTGCTTTATCATCCTCTTTCAAGAACACAAAAGAAGCTGGTATTGTTCCCTGACAGAAATTGTCTCTTGTAGACTCCTGCACAGAGTCTCAAGTGTAGAATAAACTGACACATTTCATAAGCCAACACAGAACTGTATCACTCAAATTAGAGGTGGTTAGGCCTGTATTAGCAGACTAAGAAATTCTAGTTAATGACCACCTATTAAATGAGCCCTAGGATTTTGCTGTCACTTGGGACATCAGAGATGACAGTACTGCCTTTAAAGCAATCCATTCCTAAACTAATGCTTGTCACTGTCTCTATTAGAGGGAAACTAATGGAATTCTGGCTCAATTACAGGCTGAAGACAGTGAGAAATTCAAGACAATAGTGGAGTTTGAATGTCGAGGTCTGGAACCGGTTGACTTTCAACCACAGGTGAGTTCTTACTTGTGATTTGTTTCTCAGTTTTTAAAAACGCTTCTTGTAGACTCTAGAGTGATAAAATACACACTGTTTGAAATGGTTCTGGAACATCCTAGACCTCCCCAAATTCCCATTCTCCCCATGGGATTCCCATCCACTTTTTTTCTATTTCATTTGACTCCAAACAAACCCAGAAACACTAACAGATAACACAACTCTGGTATTCTTGGTGCCAGGAAAATCTAACACTAGGCACACCTTGGAGTCTTACTCCACCTGCCTTACAGGTGACTCAGCACTGCTCACCTGAACTCACCTGAGAGGTCTTCATTGCTCAGGTTATCGCAGAAGAGTCTTTCCCAAGGGGAATTGTGAGACTGCAGTGTTGGACAGAGCACCACTGTGCTCCTTGCTGTGTTACAGAGAGCACATGCAGTTCAGGTGATGAACACAATTCCTCTAAAAAACAAACCAATTTTCTTTGGGATTTGACATCACTAAAGCCACAGGGAGTGAATACTGGCAGTTCTCCATGTGAAACTTGAGCAAAGGCTGAAGATCACCGGCACACTTAAAGGCTGTTGCAAAGCACACCTCAAGGTTCAGAGTTAAAGGATTTCTTCAGGGCCACACCAGTCTGCAGTGACTCATCTGCTTGTGCACGGTCATGCCTGTTAACTCCCTACTATATTTAACGTATTATTCCAGTCGGATTAGGTGTAAATAGACTGACAGATATAAACCTGTCTTATCCTTCCCTCAGACTGTGATGCTGGGCTAAGAAACAGCCCAAAGAAGCCAATCCTACAACGAATTTGATATAAATAGAATCCCCACTGCAGAGTGCTGCAGGAGGTCTTTATCTGTTTATTTAAGTGAAGCCCATCTTTCTGAAGAACAGTGGTTATTAGTTTATCCCTGTTTGAAAGCTATGCAGCCAGACCTAGGAACTCGCACCTCAAGAAAAATCTATGGGAAGACTACAAAATATAGGAGATGTTTATAGCTCTGCATCCTAACTGTCAATTTTATTTTTATCTGGAAAAAAAAAGCTTCATTAAAGCTTTTAATTTAATCTAAATTTGGTCTCTGCACTTGACTGGAGAGTATACTTGAATTCCTGAAGAGGTATTTGAGTGAATTTTCTGATGCCTAAATCAGTAAATGAGAATTTTCTGATGCCTGTATGACTTCTGCAGTTCCAAACAATTCTGTAAACTGCTTTATATTTGACATGATCCAAGCCAGCCTGGCTTCTCCACAGCCTTACATCTGGCTTTTGATTAGCACCATGGCCATAGTATTACAGTATTTTCTCTCTATTCTTGGTAGACCTAATACAAACACACCTGAAGTCAATTTAAAGTGGCTTAATGCTTGCATGTCTTATTTAAATTGTAGTTATCTAAAAAAAGAAAGCAGAGAAAGTATCCTTTGATTCTCCGGATATACACCCTCCTTTTAGACCTAGTACAGAAGCGTGTAATTCCAGACACGTGGCTCCTTGTTCCTTGGAGGGCTGGTGAGTGGCTCCAGGTGGCAAAAGCAGGGCTGCTTCTATTTTTCTAGTGTTTGTTCTGTACTGCAGCTCTGCAGTTTTGTCCCATGCTGCTGATCTTCCTCTCCATCCCAGCAGTTCCCTTGAGATGGGCTTCCAACAGTTCTAGAAGGGCCACTGTGCCCTGCAGATCACTCTCCTTGTGTTAGATCTGACCCACTCTGTGGTTTATTTAACTCCCAAGTGCTTAACCTTCCTTCAGATCCAGAAATATTTTAAAATCAAGTGGCTTACTTTGCACATTCTTACACAGCTAAATGTCTGACTGGCATTAGTGGGATTTCTCTATCAAAAATGCAAGTGTAGATCCCTTGCAGAAAACCAGGAAGAAACATGGATTTTTAGCCACTTGTTAATAAAATTCTGTAATTAGAAATGGCAATGTAAGGAACCTTCCTGTATGCTACAGAAGTGGCTGGGATTTTTAAATATACAATGAAATTTTGTGTTGAGTTACTTTCTTTAAATATGTTTCAATGATCATATTTATTATTTTCTTGGTACAACTTATTTTTAAAAACTTTCTGCAAATGTGTTTGCAGGCAGGGTTTGTTGCTGAAGGTGCAGAATCTGGCACACCTTTCAATGACATAAACCTGTTGGAAAAGGTATGTTGTCTTAGTTCCATTAGTAAATCTAATTATTTAGCTTGCTTTCCCCAAGTCACTAGTCCAAAATACACACCCTGCTCTTTCCTGTAGCCACAGGAAGGTCATAGCTGGAGAGAGGAACTGCATCAACTATGAACAACCAGCATTACTAAGTGTCATTTTAGAAGTAGGTATTTGATAACTTAGCAGCTGGCAAAGGGAGAAATGCTACTTTTATTTAAGTCACTCAAGAATTCCAGAGAGCAGGAACCTGGAATATTAAATGGCTGGGGTCACGAGAGTGGTGAATTGATTTTTCTAGGAAGATCCCTGCACATTTTCCTATGCACAGAGGTATTAAAAAGTAATACAGACACTGTCCTTCAAAGCTCAGGATAATGACACCAGCATTGCAAATCTTCCTTGGCTGTGAGCAGGAATCTCAAGGTCAAATCTGTTCCCTGGTATCCTACTTGGCAGGGATCTGCATGTCTGCTTACCCACCTGACTAAGGTATTGTAAATGATAGATAATCCTTTCACCTGCCATGGCTGCTGTCTTGTCCACTACAGGCTGTGGACTACATATGAAAAAATCTACAACATTATATAAATAAAAACACTGAGACTGAAGGTAATTTAATTTCAGGTCGGTGCTTTTGCTTCTCTCACCTGTCAGAACTTAACTTGGTGACTGCACAGTGCTTTCCACAGAAGTCTAAGACCCAAATTTTGAGTAACATTTGGTTTCAGTTTGAATTCCAGTCTGTGTGCATTCTGTCATCTGTGACTAACACTGTGAAATCTTATTTCCTACAGGATTGGAATGACTATGATGAAAAAACGAAGGAATCTGTTGGGATCTATGAAGTTACCCACAAATTTGTAAAATGCTGAAGTTCACAGCCCTAATAAATCTTGACATGCTTATTGATGGAGGAGCTGTATCCATCAGATACAAAGTTTCCTTGGAGTTCCTTTTTTTATATGGCTGCACTTCAGAAATGGAAACCTAAGTTCATAGAATCACTAAGGTCAGAAAAGACCTCCAAGATCACCGAGTCTGACCTTTGACCAACATCACTAAGTTGTACTTGCTGTCCCCAGCATTCTCTAATAAAATATTTTCCACAGAGCACTTGGAGATGGCCTCAGTACAAACTGAAAATAGTACATACACCTGACTGAACTGTGCCATTTTCTTAATGCTTTTTTTTGAAATACATATGGTTGTGGTGGACTGTAGCTTAACTACTGGACACAGTGACTGCTCAGACAACTTACAGCCCTAAAGTTTATCATGAAGAAATGGCTATGAGGATTAGTAAGGTTTGTGTTAACTGTTCCAGGGAACAGCTACACCTTTAGTAGCTTTCTGCCACTTCAAGTAAAGACACTGAGCTGAGTGTACTGAGAACACTTACCAAGCTTGACTGCTGTTGACATTTACACAGTTACAATCTTCTGAAAATCAAGTTATCTTTCCAAGTGTGTCATTAAATAAACATCATTTTAGAAGACAGACTTTGTACTTCTTGGTGGATGCACTCACAATCTTGCCAGCTGTTCTCATGCTTAAAAACAAACAAAAAAACCAACCCACCAAAAAAAACACACAAAGGAAAAAAAAACCCAACCCACTTTTTCAGTGAACTTTATTCAGACTTTTGGTCTGATTATTGTTTCCTGATACATCATTTCCTTCATCTTTCCCAAATGATCACCTTTCCTTTCTTTGTTTAAATGAGCAAGAACAATCATGCTAAGTTTTAAAGGGAGTTTTAAAATAAGGCTTTTCAGGTGAAAAGTAGAACAGCGAATTACAAGGTGCAAACAGCCCTGACTAGGAAAAGTTCCTAAGCCTTCAGGCTTACCTATTAAAAGCATGCCTCTCCCCTTCCAGCACTTGCAGTTCATACTTCCAAGATATGGTATTGCTTACATTCACTGTGATAAAGAAAAAAGACACTGGGAGAGCCTGGAAGCTGAGAAATCCAAAGGAAGAGAAAAGGCAAGTAGGTTTCTGAGCCTCTGAACCTGATCTGTCACATCAGGTGTGCTCAGACTTCTCTGTTCTGCTAATAGATTTGGTTGTCCAGGACAGGGGGCTGTGCCGAAAGACAGGAGCTGCATCAGTTTTACACAGATCACAAAAGCAAGTTCTACTCAGCTCTAGAGAAAGACTCATCCTTCCAGAAGAAAAAGAGTGGAAGTCAAGAGGGTTTAAAAGGCAGGAGTTCAAGTTACACATACCATGTAAGTGCAGAATGCTTTCAGCAGTATTCTTTCCAACTTTTATAAGAACCATGAGCTATGGATAAAGGGACTACCCATGCTGTATGAATTAGATATGGCAATAAAAGAACTTTGTGGTTATTAGTAGACAGCTTTATTAAAATACAGTCTTTTCCAATCAGTTTAACAATCCATTTGATGATTGCATATCACTTAAGGCCTCCCACTTCTTTTTTTTTGTTTCTCTGGAAGTTAAGAGTGGAAAGCCTTCAAGCAGTTGAGGCACCATCAGTTCTGATATAAATTCAAGTTTAAAGAGAAAAGTAAGTGTGAGCAGTTAAAAAGCTTACTGCAAGTGCAAATGGAACTACTCTTTCATGTTTAAAATTATTGCATGTATTTTTTTTTTTAAATCTTAGCAGTTTAAGAGTAGTATCACAGTATTGATTTGAGTGTCTGAACACTCATGGAACACAGTTCCAAGTTCATAAATTTTTTATTTTAGATGATGTGTTTTAAGAACACATGGATCAGTTGGAACAGATGGATGTGTTACTTAATTTTACATCGTGAGTGCTTGTATTTCCTGAAGCATCCACTCAAGGTCTGTAATTGATTTCTTTAAAATAGACACAAATTTCATAGTGAATTTAACAGTATTCAAGTTCAGTGAAGATACATGAAGCCAATTAAGCTGGGCAGTTTCAGCCATGCTGAACACTGATTAGTATGTCAATTAGACATAGTCTGCATTTTGTACTGCAATTGTAAAGTCTTCTAATGTCTTTATGTCTAAGTACCAATCTTCTTGCCCTTTAAAACATTAAAGATATCTTCTAGTGACTTGTATATACACCGAAGGAATTCTTCACCATTCCTAGTTGGGTAAGAGGAAACATTACAACCTATCCAGTCGTCATGTACCTGATATCCTAATCCAAAGCCATCAGACACCACGGGGCCAAACCCTCCCAGCTGCACAGCTGGGCTGACCAACGTGCTTGTGGAAATGATGTTGTGGTTGAGCCGAGCATAGGCCTGGTCTTGATAGAAATCAGGCAGAACAAGCCCTTTGGATAAGGCCAAATAGCGCAGGCCGAAGAGATGGCGGTCAAATCCCTGCCCTGTTCAAATCAAATAACATGTATTAGACAGATGGGTCATTTTTGTGGGAAGTCAACTCATTTATTTGGACATCACATTGTTTTTCAGCCACAAAAGAGGTCTGTAGAAGTGGGGTTCATTTTTGTATTAGCGGGAATTATTTTTCAGAAGCCAGACATTCTGCCCTTCTCATGCACACATCCCAGGGGAAGAGGGGCTGTTTTACTGCAAGAATCAACCAGGATTATGAGAGTACACTGAAGTGCAATGCTAACAGACAATTTTAATAATACATCACATTCTTTGATTAACTATTTATCCAAACACATCCAAGTTGTTTAAAGCAGAAAAAAAGCTTTCCTAAAACTTTATAATCTAAAGAGGAAGAGGATCTTGCATCAACAGAAGGAGGCCAATTTTAGCCTCTATGGGGTAATGTTCAACAGTCTATTTTACTGAAATAATAAACCAAGTTATGCTTCTGGGAAGGACAATTAAAAAAAAAAAAAAAAGAACATTTTGAAAAATGCCAGGAGTAGACTAGCCAAAAATATCAGTTTGATTTGGAAGTTGTTACAGCCTTTATCCCCTGCATGGATACAGACTTAAAGCCAAAGTTCTTGGTTGCCCTGCAGAGTACAACATGCACTAAGTATTTATCAAATCTTCCAATACCCCAGCTGCCCTGAGGACAAAAAAAAATTATAAAAAATTCTCAACACATTAACAGTGATGAGGAAATCACAGAGGCATTCCTCTCCATCAAGAAACGAGTTACAGAAGGCACTTTAAACTGCAGCCTTTGGCTACTGTTTTTGTCAAGTTTACATTAGCATCAGACCACCATCAAAATTAAATTATTTGGTTGTAAATTAAATATTTACAGACCTTTTCATGCAAAAGCAGAAGTGTATGATCTGTTCCTACTCACCCATAGCAGCTTCTTTTGTCAAGCGGCCGTGGTACTTGGAGCACTCCACTATCAACTTCTGCAGCTCTTCTGTGCTATGTTTGGACAGTTCCTTGACAAAAGCTTCTGAGCATTTCTTGGTGTGGACAGAGGCAGGACGGATCGTTTCTGTACGGCCGTGTTTGAAAGCTGCAGTGCTGCAAGACTCGTACGTAGCAACAGTCTGGTTGTACTGGCGAAGGAAACCCATCTGGAAGGCCAGCTGAGCCACAGCATCGGGGCTCACCTTCTTCTGCTTTAGAAGCTCCTTGCCCCCTTCTTGGAACTGAATCATGTTAATAGACAGTGATTCTACAGTGGTATCGAATTTCTGTTTGGCTTTGGTAATCCCTGCTTTTAAGGCATCATTCAGCTTAAAGTCAAGTTTCTGCACTGCTTTAGAGGAGTCTACTGAAGCAGGTTGGGACTGGGGGCTGATGGCTGGTGAGTTGGTGCTGTCTTTAAAAACCTCATTCTGGAACCTGAGCACAGCCACACCATCTCCCCAGGAATGTTCAAAATTGATTCCTGCAGTGCCATCCTTGGTTATGATGAGATTAAAGGACTTGTCATACCAGCGGTTAGCACCATCCCCATGCAACATAGTGTGGGACAAGTGCACAAAGTCTTTAATGGGAAAATCATCTAAACTTAAACAAAACATAGCAGAGTCTACTTTTTGAAGAGCTTCTTCATTGCCATTATCCAGTAGGTTCTTTCTCAGCGATGCCCACGTGTCTCGGTTTTCACTGGAGAGGTAGCCAAGAGGGAAGGCTGGGGCTGGACTGTTGTCACTAAGGATGTATTTCAAGTGTGCTTGTATCTCTGAGGGTTTCAGCATGTTTCCATCTCTATCAATAATGTCAAACACATAAAAATTTCCATTTCTCAGTACTAGTAAATGCTTTGCCTTTTCGTCTGTATAAAGCTCATCTTTCTCGAGCTTAGGCACCCGTGTGGAATTGAAAAGCCTGAAGTACTGAGACATGTCCAGGGGGTAAGCATTGACCATGTAGGCACCAAACCAGGACACTGAAGAAGGCACAAATCGGATAATTTTTTTAAAGAGTTCAGTGTCACTTTTTTCTGGATTGAGGTGAAAAACCTCTGGTTCCAGATAACCAGCCCTGAAGGTCTTCATAAAACGTATGGCAGAAACAGTCATGTTCGTAGCTCGTGTGAGCTGATCATTGTATTCCGGTTTGGGATCAGGATTAAAAGACATAAATGCATTAAAATTCAAAACAACAGGCTCACGTGCTTTTAGGTACATGTCAAACCAGGGACCTGAAAATTGAGAGTTGAGAAATAGGTCAGAACATAAAAACAGCTCACTGAGTCAGAGCAGAGGTTTGTGTAGTCCAACAGTGATCATGAATAAACACACACTGAAGTGCCTACAAACACAACAAACATATGCAGTAATTCACCCAACACCTCACATTTGGAGTGGTACATCCCTTTACCTACTCTTAAACTATTAATTTCTGCAACTCTCTGTCACTGAGGTTGAACCTTCTAGCTGGGCTGTAAGAAGGGCAACAGGTAGCTCAAGGACCTAAGTTACAATTTTAATTACAGTTTCTCACAGGTGAGTAATAGGATTCATCTACAGTTTGAAAACCACATCTGTCATCATCACGCAACCTTTTAACCCTGGACTTGAAAGTCTAAGGTGGAGGCAAATATACATACTTTTAGAAACCAATTTGAAGTAGAACAGGTCTTTTATGAGGCCTAAAGAAGAATAATAACTAAACAAAAAGTAATACAGATGCCCCACAGCTCACGGACAAAAAGCACTGATGAACAACATAAAGCCACTAGTTAAACCCCTAGATGGTGTTCAAAGTGAATGGAAAGTTAAATACAACAAATCAAACAGCAGTTTTTGTAAAATAATCTGGTACTCTACAGAATTTATGGTAGCTAACACCCTTAGAGGAGGCCTCAACAGAGAGCAAGGACAGAAGTGCATTCACTGGGTAACATGGCAACTTCCACTTCCATAGGTATTTGAATATTTCCACCTCTGCTGTTATCTATCCAATACTTCCATAAGCAGACACTTCTACGTGGAAGTCAGTGGAAAGAGTATAATCAATGTGTTTTTCTTTATTCTCATTTTCCTCTTCTGTTGCTTCTTTTCTTTGTGTCTTCAGAAGATTATGGTTTTGTAGTTTTAGGGGTTTTTAAGTCCAGAGCACTGACCACTTCTGCCTCTCAAACTTAGTTATATTCTCTGACCCCTTCCCTCCCTTAGAGTTTAGTTTTCTTACTAAATAACATGGAATTATTTGGAAATGATTGCTTTAGTTTCCTTAACGGAGCTACTAGATAAGCTGCTCTTTAACCTAAACCTAAACAGACAGCCACAGTGTTCACAACATGTTATTCCAAGTTTATGGATTACTTAAGCTTCGGCCTATTATATTTGTAGCATAATGGGATGTTACCAAGCATGATGATCTACAGACTCCTCCAAAACCCAGCAGGCCAACGTACCTGTGATATAACTAGTATGCTTGTTCTGATTGTCTTGAGCAACCAGTTGCTCATGTAGCTCTCTTCCAACTCCCTTTTCAAAGGCATGAGCGAGTTCTTCAGTTTTCCTGCAGTAAATAAGAAAACAGTCAAAATAGGACTGTCACAGTCCTATTTTTTATCTGTATCACTTGGCTCTGACACAGCACATGACACTGCAATATGTGTTTGTCCATACCTGAATTGGTCATCATTTAAAAGCGGTTTCTGGGCATTCAGATATCTCACAATTGTATCTTCCAGTTTGGGAACAGGCAATCTGAAGGAAGTGGAACACAGACACATGCGCTTTATGAGCAAGGGTACAAATGAAGCCTGAGTTTCTTACAGAGTAGTGTCTCTTTGCCTCCCTTCTTCCCTATCCTTCCTAATACCATTATATATACCATACTATATATATATATGGATAATATATATACAGATTCTCCAAATGCCTCATAAGTTTCTTGTGGAATAAGAGAAGTAGGGGAATAGACAGACACGGGTCAGCACAGCCTACGATCCTTGGGAAACAAGGCAGAGAAGCAACTTGACGGGCTTGTTACAAAGGTACTGCGGTGATGGGTGGTAACCCCTCCCAGGGACCACAGTGACAGGAACCACTGCCCGGAGAAGCTCCGCAGAAGGCTGCCACAGCCCTGCTTCAGCCCTTCCCCTCACTGCGGGGTGCTGGACATCCACTTTCTTACAAATTTCCTATCCGGTATATCTTTGCCAACTTCTTCTCAGAACAAGAAAACATTTTCCTTACTATAAAACAATCCCGATACGCTCCCGGGGTTCCTTTGCGACCCAAAGGGATATTTCAGTAGCAGGCTTACAACCATATTTACACTTTAAAAACCCAACCCATCCCTCCGCAGGGAGAGCGGGAAGCGCACAGCTCGGAGCCGAGGGAGGACATTCCCTCAGCCCCCGCCTCAGCGCGGACACCCCGCACGGCCCCCGCCCCGCGCCCCCGGAGCGCTCCCCGCGGGTGTCCCGGGACCCGCCGTACCTGGGCAGGCTCCTCTGGTAGTGCATGGTGGGCACGATGCTGCGGTGCAAGAACTCGGCAGCGCCCGCGCTGCTGTACCCGCGCCGCCCGCGGCCCGGGGCCGCCCTCAGCAGCTGCCGCGCCGCCATGATAGCAGCGCGTCAGCGCCGCCCGCCACGCTCGGCACCACCCGCCCCCGCCGGCACCGCCCACCATCTTCGGCACCGCCCGCCATCCCTGGCACCGCCCGCCACCCTCGGCACCGCCCGTCACCACCGGCACCGCCCGCCACGCTCGGCACCGCCCACCATCCCTGGCAGCGCCCGCCGCTGCCCCCGGCAAGGAGGGAGGAAAACGAATCCTTTTCCCTGTTATTATTCCATTAAGAAAGTCGGTTCGATGCGTGCCGTCAAGGCAGCAAGGTTATCAGGGTATTGGAAAATGTCTGGAGTGGCGTGGCTCGCCATCAGCCGTCTTTTACATAGCCGTTAATAAAATGTGCATTGAGAAGTTAAATCAGAAACACAATATTAAATAATAAAACTATTAATGCATTAATAAAGTTTCCTGCTATCCTCTTGTTTTGACAGCACTCTTGTTCAACATACAGACTCCACTTATTTTTCCTCTCTTTTTTTTTTTGTGTGTGTGTGTGTCCGTATGTCCTACTCTTTATACAGGATTCGGATCCTGCCTCCAAGAGAGCAGTTTAATCCCTCTTGAGCTTTTTTACTCACATGTGAGCATGTAACGACAATTCTGTATCACAGTATAAAATGTAAAATTGTAAACACACATTGTACTTTTGTTGTGTTGTGTCCAGTATTTTCTGTAAAAACACTGAATAATATTAGAATATCCCAGAAGCTCCGGAAATGCTCTCGTAAGAAAGCGTGGCACAGCAAATGGTGATGAGGAGTGTATTTTTATCAGATACTCACCAGCATAAAAATCAGCGTTGGGATTGAATGCGGACACAGCAAAGGAAAGGAAAGCAATCCCTGTGGCTTAGTCTCATAATCCTCTGAAAGTAAATTGGCCCTACTCTAATCAACATAGTGGTTGGAAGAAAAGTGAAATCATTTCACTTCCAAGACAATAAATGCCAAATGCCAGAAGATGTCCTTGCATGTTTCAGTCTGCGGCTGTTTCCTGTTCAATGTGTGTCTCTTACGCTGCTCATTCAGCCTTTTTTTGGCCATGATAATGAAAAACCCCAGCCTGCTTTAATTAATGAAGTCCAGTTTCACCTAGCTTGCCCTGTTGTGATAGTCGTTCCAAATGTTACCTGCCCTGCCCTTACTGCAGTAATGTTCCTGTTCCCTGTGTGAGTGCTGACTCGTAGAGTTCCCTTTCCAGGTTTGGGTGTCCAGACCCCAAATTCAGAGACTGAGGAAGGCACCATCTTTCTCCCGGGAGTGTCACTTTGTTTTGAACTAGTCTTGTTTTAGAAATACTACTGCATTCTGTTCTAATTTTCCAGAGCCCCCTAATCTTCTTCCAGGCTCTTAATGATGTAGTTGATAATAGGATTGTTGGTATTAATTTGGAACAATAACGCCAGCTGCTTGCTTGGTGGCTATTGGCAGAGGGGTGACCTTGCAGGTCAGCTAAGCAGAACTGGAAGTGCTTTGATCTGATCTATACAGAGCCAGATCCGTCCACCCGAACAAGAGGAGTGAGGGAATTCTCTCCTCATGGGATGCTGATTCTTCCCCGCAGAGCACAGAGCACAGCATGGCGGTGGCTTTGGATGCAATCCTCGCTCGGATCAAGGATGTTTGTAAAAGGAATGGTTTGCTCATCCTCTCCGTGTTGTCCGTCACCATCGGCTGTCTCCTTGGATTCTTCCTGAGGACGAGACGACTCTCCCAGCAGGTAAGAGTGGGCACGGCAGCAACACTGCGGAGAAAATACCACACTTATGTAACAAAAGACATATGGAACTTGTGCAACTTCAGCACGGGCTTTGGAACATAAAAATTGTGTGTATATATTTGTTAAATTAGTTTAATTTCATCTGTTTGTTGATCTAAGTTGGTCTTTGGGTCCTTTCACACGTTCTCAAACAATACATCGGCAAAGGGTTCTGGTCTCTAAGACACCTGGTAAGTGAGGCATAAACACACCAGAATGTTGCAAGTATGGATAATAATAGTGGACATTTAAGCTAGATGAGATGTAGCATCTAATATAGACCTGGAAAAACTGGTAGTGCAATATATTGGATTTTATATTATTTTGGAATACGTATGTCTAAAGAAAACACTGGGAATATTTTTCAGTATCAGATGCACAGAGGTGTACATGTTTATATCACAGCAATGGCGTTCCATGTTAATAAATTTGAGATTTCCCATCATTAGCAGACCGTGTTACTGAAGTCACTTGGGGCTTTCTCCCCCAGCACACTTCAACCAAGACCTTGGGGTTGCTCATTTCTGCTGCATTAGTCAGACAGACCAGACAATAACCTGCATTGCTGAATGTGTTGTTTGAGCACAAAATATAAATCTCAGTTTAAAAATATGGCATTTAGTACATGCAGCCAAACTAAACCAATTCTGTTTTCTGCTATGGCAAACCACTGTCTGAGCATCGTTTGTGTCCAAGCAGTAGCTTCACACATACTTAGGAAAACACACAAAATACAGAATGAAGAGATTATTCAGAGCAACCTATTAATGACAGTCCTCAAGTGATGACATATTTAATTTCTGTCTTCCTTTGTAAAGGAATGAACCATGTAGGGTGTTTATTGAATAGCAACATATTATGTAATCTAATTAATTTTAAAATGATCTTTTGAAGCCTGGTATCTTTGCCACCTTACATGCCAAAGCTGCAGATTTTACCCATGTTATCTGATCCCCAGCTCTGGCAGCACTTGTGAAGGCAGACAGTCTTTAGCTCAAAACAATAAGCATCTCTTCATGTATTTCTAGGAAATTAGTTACTTCCAGTTTCCTGGTGAGTTACTGATGAGGATGCTGAAAATGCTGATTCTCCCACTGGTTGTCTCAAGGTAAGTGAGGACAACAATAGTTCCAATAACTTTTCACCTTTCCTAAATGAGACTTGTCATCACCACTGTTTTACTTGTGACAGAATTAAGTGACAATGCCAGAGGCATCACTGACTGCTGTGCATTTGTGTTTATAGTGGAGCCATGAACATGTTTTTTAATCAATAGGATCATTTCTGCAATATCTCGTATAGCTATTATTGGCTTTAAAATTAATGTGTGGGGATTTTTATTGTTTTCTTTTTCCCTTGTAATGGGAGGACTTTTTCTTTCAAGCTAACTAGAAGTTAAATATATGGAATAAATAACACACCTTATCAAAAAAACCACCTTAAGTCTAAATTATTGAAACAATACACTGTTCAAATAAGATGAAAAAGCACAGTTATTTATAGTGTCCTGCAGTATTTTGAGAGATGTGCTGTAATATGATGAATATTGAAAAAACTTTATGTCTAATAATATATGCCTGGCTTCAGCTGGAAGTGAAAGTGATTTCTCAGTACATTAAAGGCAGAACCTTTAGTGGTGCCACTTTATTGGTAGCAGCACTAATGATCTAGATCCTGTTCTGACGGACAGTGCATGGGAGCTGCCTTTGCAGTGGGAGGGCATGACTTAGGAGAGGTTTTTCTCTCCTCTGAGCTTGACTGTCTTCCAACTGACTACAGTCCCAACCACACACCAGTTACGAATGGCCAGTGCTAACTTGTGTGCCCAGTGCTTAGGGAAGATATAAGAAGAGTAACAAAGCTAACTTTACCAGACCTGAGAAAAAATTATTGCAATATTTGGTGCCTTTCCTTGAAGCCTCGGTTTTTGAAACCTAATACATACACCAAGACCTCATCTTCCACTTTAAGAAAGAATAAATTTGTAGTCTTCAGATTGAAGAGAGTTGCTGCAAATTAACAAAACTGAGCATTAATTTTAATTTTAAATTATCTGCCTTTAGATCTGCCTTCTCATGGTCTTTCACAGAGCAAAGCTGAGTCATGGTGCTCTGTGCACGAAACTGTTCACGTGGCCATAGACTCACTCCGGTTCTGTCCCATGCAGCAAGACAACATCAAGACAAAACATGTAAAGAGATTTTTTTTGAGAGGTGGAAGGAGAGTTTTCCAATGAAAACAAGAGTCTCACAGGAGGAAGTGACAGAGTAAGGAGGACAGAAAAGGGTTGGAGCAGATTCACATGCCCTTCCCTAAAATGTGTAGTTCTTTAGATCCTCTTGTATTTTTCAGAGATGTTAGGAACAGCAACAGCACAGCAGGGGAGAGCTGCTCTGACACAACCTGTGATGCCTCAGGTTACCTACAGATGTGTCAGGAGTGAACCTCTGAGCCTGAGAAGAAACTTTGCAGACCCTCAAATGGATTAACTCCCCTTGCACGACAGTATGAGTCCATCTCTGTGTGTAACAAACTATCACTTGCTATTTCAAACTGAAATGTCAGGGGTTTGCAAGTAAAAACTACTCGATGCAATTAAATTTTCCACACATCCATTTCATAAAATCAGTAAACCCATGCTCTGTATTTTTACCAATCTGCATGCACATTTAAACCACATTTCTTTGTGGATCTGGAATAGTCTCAGCCTGTCCTGCCAGAGCAAAGGCATTTAAATTATCTTTTAAATTACTCTCTATTATTGTTTACAAAAGCCAGAGGTACAGCACCATGAAAAGAGCTCTAAATATTGCTCTCCTAGTTGAAATTAATGCAAGTTTTTCCTTATATGCACAAATCAAAAAATTACTTGTAAAGTAATAGCTTTCTAATCTAAGAAAGGAAGATTAAAAGGACTGAGTGCAAAATACTCCATCTCCAAGTCTAGAGTTTATTTTGAAGGGTTGTAGCAGAAGTAAAATGTGGTAACTGTGTGGGTCAGAAGATTGACAATAGACTAGAAAATCTTGCACTTACAGGCCACTAGCACAGATCCAGCCTTTTACAGAAATGCCTGAAAATTTGTACTTGATAGTTAGAGAGTAAAACAGGAACTTTGCAGATTGTATCCATTAGGAATGAGGAAATTATTATATAGTCAGCTATCTCTGAATGGTGTTTATTTTAAAAGTTTCCTGGAAGCAGAAGAAATCAGTTGAACAACATGAGACTGTCTCTTCAATGGACAGTTTCTTGTTTTACCCAACTCTGTCCCAGCACCTGGAAGTGCTCTATCCCACAGCTCCCATACCTGTTCTGATGTCTCCTGTCACCCATGGTCTTACTTCTTCTTTTGTCACAGACAGAAAAATCTTGGAAAAGCAATCACCACCCACTAGCCTGCCAGTTTGAGCCCTGCATGAGCTTTCGGTTTTGTTATGGCCTGGACCTTCATTAAGGATGGGGGTTGATATTATTTCAGTTAGTAATTACATAATTACATTTATTACATAAAAAAGCTTCACATCATCATAGAACGACTCTGAAATAACTATATATTTATTGCACCCATCCTCTGCCTGAGCTCTAGCCCTGCTCATACCTATCAGTATCCTCTGTGTCTCATGTATATAGTTTGCTTTTCTCATTGATGAGGAAAAGTATCCACACAGCAGAGGATGCCACTTCTGTTAGCAACAGAAATTTAAAAATCAGACAAACAGTCCAACAGATTGTGTCTGCCCTGGGGATACTCAGTAGTGGCTGTTACAAAATTTTAGACCCCGTAGTTACCAGATGTACAGTGCTTACTATATGTATACACATAGGATACTATTCTTAAACCTGGGAATGGGAATATTAAGAGAGATGAAAGAGGAGCCAAATCTGAATTCATAGTTACACACTTAGGCACTGCCTGAGCTCCTACTGCAGTTGGACAGAGAGATGTCCTCAACAAGCCTGAAATATCAGCTGCAGGGGATCTGAAGTTCCCTGATTCTCTCTGGGACGGTGTCTTCAATCCTCATTTGACAGCTGCAGTGCAAATAGGATATTTTCTTCCTTACATGCCAAGGTTTCAACACATATCTCAGGTTTTTATCAGGTGTGGCAGAGGCGTCTCCCTGTGCATCCTGCCCTGAGAATTCGGAGATGTTAAAAAAACCGCGGGGCCGAGTCTGCAGACAGTTCCCGCTGCTCAGGTTTGTTAAACCTTTCCCGGCATCTCCTGCACTTCCCGGCGCGGGCCCAGGCCCGGGCTGCGACACCGCCCGCGGCCACCAGGCGGCTCCGCTGGGACACCGAGGGACCGCATCCCGGGGAT